>NC_134825.1:104891229-104999523 GCF_004210375.1 Tachypleus tridentatus | reverse complement strand
AGAACTATTGTTAACTTAGTCCAGGCTTGTGTTTCTAATCAAAACTATTGTTAACGGAGACCCGGCTTGTTTCTAATCAGAACTATTGTTAACAGAGACCCAGCTTGTGTTTATAATCAGAACTATTGTTAACGGAGACCCGGCTTGTGTTTCTAATCAGAACTATTGTTAACGGAGACCCAGCTTGTGTTTCTAATCAGAACTATTGTTAACGGAGACCCGGCTTGTGTTTCTAATCAGAACTATTGTTAACGGAGACCCGGCTTGTGTTTCTAATCAGAACTATTGTTAACAGGAGACCCAGCTTGTGTTTCTAATCAGAACTATTGTTAACAGAGACCCGGCTTGTGTTTCTAATCAGAACTATTGTTAACGGAGACCCGGCTTGTGTTTCTAATCAGAACTATCAGAACTATTGTTAACGGAGACCGGTTTGTGTTCCCGGAATTATTTGCTTGTGTTCTAATCAGAACTATTGTTAACGGAGACCCGGCTTGTGTTTCTAATCATAACTATTGTTAATGGAGACCCAGCTTGTGTTTCTACTCAGAACAATTTTTAACGGAGACCCGTCTTCTGTTTCTACTCAGATTGTTAACGGAGACCCAGCGTTTCTCAGAACTATTGTTGTGTTTCTAATCAGAACTATTGTTAACGGAGACCCAGCTTGTGTTTCTACTCAGAACTATTGTTAACGGAGACCCAGAGGCTTGTGTTTCTAATCAGAACTATTGTTAACTTGTGAGACCCAGCTTGTGTTTCTAATCAGAACTATTGTTTACGGAGACCCGGCTTGTGTTTCTACTCAGAACTATTGTTAACGGAGACCCAGCTTGTGTTTCTACTCAGAACTATTGTTAACGGAGACCCGGCTTGTGTTTCTAATCAGAACTATTGTTAACGGAGACCCGGCTTGTGTTTCTACTCAGAACTATTGTTAACGGAGACCCAGCTTGTGTTTCTAATCAGAACTATTGTTAACGGAGACCCAGCTTGTGTTTCTACTCAGAACTATTGTTAACGGAGACCCGGCTTGTGTTTCTAACGAGAGAATCAGAACTATTGTTAACGGAGACCCGGCTTGTGTTTCTAATCAGAACTATTGTTAACGGAGACCCAGCTTGTGTTTCTAATCAGAACTATTGTTAACAGCTTGTGGAGACCCAGCTTGTGTTTCTAATCAGAACTATTGTTAACGGAGACCCGGCTTGTGTTTCTAATCAGAACTATTGTTAACGGAGACCCAGCTTGTGTTTCTAATCAGAACTAGCTTGTGTTTTAATCAGAACTATTGTTAACGGAGACACAGCTTTTGTTTCTACTCAAACTATTGTTAACGGAGACCCAGCTTGTGTTTCTAATCAGAACTATTGTTAACGGAGACCCGGCTTGTGTTTCTAATCAGAACTATTGTTAACGGAGACCCAGCTTGTGTTTCTAATCAGAACTATTGTTAACGGAGACCCGGCTTGTGTTTCTACTCAGAACTATTGTTAACGGAGACCCAGCTTGTGTTTCTAATCAGAACTATTGTTAACAGAGACCCGGCTTGTGTTTCTAATCAGAACTATTGTTAACGGAGACCCAGCTTGTGTTTCTAATCAGAACTATTGTTAACGGAGACCCAGCTTGTGTTTCTAATCAGAACTATTGTTAACGGAGACCCGGCTTGTGTTTCTAATCAGAACTATTGTTAACGGAGACCCAGCTTGTGTTTCTACTCAGAACTATTGTTAACAGAGACCCGGCTTGTGTTTCTAATCAGAACTATTGTTAACGGAGACCCAGCTTGTGTTTCTAATCAGAACTATTGTTAAATGGAGACCCAGCTTGTGTTTCTAATCAGAACTATTGTTAACGGAGACCCAGCTTGTGTTTCTAATCAGAACTATTGTTAACGGAGACCCGGCTTGTGTTTCTAATCAGAACTATTGTTAACAGAGACCCAGCTTGTGTTTCTAATCAGAACTATTGTTAACGGAGACCCAGCTTGTGTTTCTACTCAGAACTATTGTTAACGGAGACCCGGCTTGTGTTTCTAATCAGAACTATTGTTAACGGAGACCCAGAGCTTGTGTTTCTAATCAGAACTATTGTTAACGGAGAGACCCGGCTTGTGTTTCTAATCAGAACTATTGTTAACGGAGACCCGGCTTGTGTTTATAATCAGAACTATTGTTGACAGAGACCCAGCTTGTGTTTATAATCAGAACTATTCTTAACGGAGACCTGACTTGTGTTTCTAATCAGAACTATTGTTAAGGGAGACCCAGGTTGTGTATCTAATCAGAACTATTGTTAACTCTGACCCAGATTGTGTTTCAAATCAGAACTATTGTTAACGGAGACCCAGCTTGAGTTTCTAATCAGAACTATTGTTAACGGAGACCCAGCTTGTGTTTCTAATCAGAACTATTGTTAACGAGAGACCCAGAGACCCAGCTTGTGTTTCTAATCAGAACTATTGTTAACAGAGACCCGGCTTGTGTTTCTAATCAGAACTATTGTTAACGGAGACCCGGCTTGTGTTTCTAATCAGAACTATTGTTAACGGAGACCCGGCTTGTGTTTCTAATCAGAACTATTGTTAACGGAGACCCAGCTTGTGTTTCTAATCAGAACTATTGTTAACGGAGACCCGGCTTGTGTTTCTAATCAGAACTATTGTTAACGGAGACCCGGCTTGTGTTTCTAATCAGAACTATTGTTAACGGAGACCTGGCTTGTGTTTCTAATCAGAACTATTGTTAACGGAGACCCAGCTTGTGTTTCTAATCAGAACTATTGTTAACGGAGACCCGGCTTGTGTTTCTAATCAGAACTATTGTTAACGGAGACCCAGCTTGTGTTTCTAATCAGAACTATTGTTAATGGAGACCCAGCTTGTGTTTCTAATCAGAACTATTGTTAACGAGAGAACTAGCTTGTGTTTCTAATCAGAACTATTGTTAACGGAGACCCGGCTTGTGTTTCTACTCAGAACTATTGTTAACAGAGACCCGGCTTGTGTTTCTAATCAGAACTATTGTTAACGGAGACCCGGCTTGTGTTTCTAATCAGAACTATTGTTAACGGAGACCCAGCTTGTGATCCAGCTTGTGTTTCTAATCAGAACTATTGTTAACGGAGACCCAGCTTGTGTTTCTAATCAGAACTATTGTTAACGGAGACCCGGCTTGTGTTTCTACCCAGAACTATTGTTAACAGAGACCCAGCTTGTGTTTCTAATCAGAACTATTGTTAACGGAGACCCATCTTGTGTTTCTAATCAGAACTATTGTTAACAGAGACCCGGCTTGTGTTTCTAATCAGAACTATTGTTAACGGAGACCCGGCTTGTGTTTCTACTCAGAACTATTGTTAACGGAGACCCAGCTTGTGTTTCTAATCAGAACTATTGTTAACGGAGACCCGGCTTGTGTTTCTAATCAGAACTATTGTTAACGGAGACCCAGCTTGTGTTTCTAATCAGAACTATTGTTAACGGAGACCCAGCTTGTGTTTCTAATCAGAACTATTGTTAACGGAGACCCGGCTTGTGTTTCTAATCAGAACTATTGTTAACGGAGACCCGGCTTGTGTTTCTAATCAGAACTATTGTTAACGGAGACCCGGCTTGTGTTTCTAATCAGAACTATGTGTTTCTTAACGGAGACCCGGCTTGTGTTTCTAATCAGAACTATTGTTAACTATTGGAGACCCAGCTTGTGTTTCTAATCAGAACTATTGTTAACGGAGACCCGGCTTGTGTTTCTAATCAGAACTATTGTTAACAGAGACCCAGCTTGTGTTTCTAATCAGAACTATTGTTAACGGAGACCCAGCTTGTGTTTCTACTCAGAACTATTGTTAACGGAGACCCGGCTTGTGTTTCTAATCAGAACTATTGTTAACGGAGACCCGGCTTGTGTTTCTAATCAGAACTATTGTTAACGGAGACCCGGCTTGTGTTTCTAATCAGAACTATTGTTAACGGAGACCCGGCTTGTGTTTCTAATCAGAACTATTGTTAACGGAGACCTTGTGCTTGTGTTTCTAATCAGAACTATTGTTAACGGAGACCCAGCTTGTGTTTCTAATCAGAACTATTGTTAACGGAGACCCAGCTTGTGTTTCTAATCAGAACTATTGTTAACGGAGACCCAGCTTGTGTTTCTAATCAGAACTATTGTTAACGGAGACCCAGCTTGTGTTTCTAATCAGAACTATTGTTAACAGAGACCCGGCTTGTGTTTCTCAGAACTATTGTTCAGCTTGTGAACTATTGTTAACGGAGACCCAGCTTGTGTTTCTAATCAGAACTATTGTTAACGGAGACCCGGCTTGTGTTTCTACTCAGAACTATTGTTAACGGAGACCCGGCTTGTGTTTCTAATCAGAACTATTGTTAACGGAGACCCAGCTTGTGTTTCTAATCAGAACTATTGTTAACGGAGACCCGGCTTGTGTTTCTAATCAGAACTATTGTTAACGGAGACCCAGCTTGTGTTTCTAATCAGAACTATTGTTAACGGAGACCCGGCTTGTGTTTCTAATCAGAACTATTGTTAACGGAGACCCAGCTTGTGTTTCTAATCAGAACTATTGTTAACGGAGACCCAGCTTGTGTTTCTAATCAGAACTATTGTTAACGGAGACCCGGCTTGTGTTTCTAATCAGAACTATTGTTAACAGAGACCCGGCTTGTGTTTCTAATCAGAACTATTGTTAACGGAGACCCGGCTTGTGTTTCTAATCAGAACTATTGTTAACGGAGACCCAGCTTGTGTTTCTAATCAGAACTATTGTTAACGGAGACCCGGCTTGTGTTTCTAATCAGAACTATTGTTAACGGAGACCCGGCTTGTGTTTCTAATCAGAACTATTGTTAACGGAGACCCGGCTTGTGTTTCTAATCAGAACTATTGTTAATGGAGACCCATCTTGTGTTTCTAATCAGAACTATTGTTAACAGAGACCCGGCTTGTGTTTCTAATCAGAACTATTGTTAACGGAGACCCAGCTTGTGTTTCTAATCAGAACTATTGTTAACGGAGACCCGGCTTGTGTTTCTAATCAGAACTATTGTTAACGGAGACCCGGCTTGTGTTTCTACTCAGAACTATTGTTAACGGAGACCCAGCTTGTGTTTCTAATCAGAACTATTGTTAACGGAGACCCGGCTTGTGTTTCTAATCAGAACTATTGTTAACGGAGACCCAGCTTGTGTTTCTAATCAGAACTATTGTTAACGGAGACCCAGCTTGTGTTTCTAATCAGAACTATTGTTAACGGAGACCCGGCTTGTGTTTCTAATCAGAACTATTGTTAACGGAGACCCAGCTTGTGTTTCTAATCAGAACTATTGTTAACGGAGACCCGGCTTGTGTTTCTAATCAGAACTATTGTTAACGGAGACCCGGCTTGTGTTTCTAATCAGAACTATTGTTAACAGGAGACCCAGCTTGTGTTTCTAATCAGAACTATTGTTAACAGAGACCCGGCTTGTGTTTCTAATCAGAACTATTGTTAACGGAGACCCGGCTTGTGTTTCTACTCAGAACTATTGTTAACGGAGACCCGGCTTGTGTTTCTAATCAGAACTATTGTTAACGGAGACCCAGCTTGTGTTTCTAATCAGAACTATTGTTAACGGAGACCCGGCTTGTGTTTCTAATCAGAACTATTGTTAACGGAGACCCGGCTTGTGTTTCTAATCAGAACTATTGTTAACGGAGACCCGGCTTGTGTTTCTAATCAGAACTATTGTTAACGGAGACCCGGCTTGTGTTTCTAATCAGAACTATTGTTAACGGAGACCCAGCTTGTGTTTCTACTCAAACTATTGTTAACGGAGACCCAGCTTGTGTTTCTAATCAGAACTATTGTTAACGGAGACCCGGCTTGTGTTTCTAATCAGAACTATTGTTAACGGAGACCCGGCTTGTTTTTCTATTCAAAACATTTGTTAATGGAGACCCATCTTGTGTTTCTAATCAGAACTATTGTTAACAGAGACCCGGCTTGTGTTTCTAATCAGAACTATTGTTAACGGAGACCCAGCTTGTGTTTCTAATCAGAACTATTGTTAACGGAGACCCGGCTTGTGTTTCTAATCAGAACTATTGTTAACTTGTGGAGACCCGGCTTGTGTTTCTAATCAGAACTATTGTTAACAGAGACCCGGCTTGTGTTTCTAATCAGAACTATTGTTAACGGAGAGCTTGTGTTTCTAATCAGAACTATTGTTAACGGAGACCCGGCTTGTGTTTCTAATCAGAACTATTGTTAACGGAGACCCGGCTTGTGTTTCTAATCAGAACTATTGTTAACGGAGACCCAGCTTGTGTTTCTAATCAGAACTATTGTTAACAGAGACCCGGCTTGTGTTTCTAATCAGAACTATTGTTAACGGAGACCCGGCTTGTGTTTCTACTCAGAACTATTGTTAACGGAGACCTTGCTTGTGTTTCTAATCAGAACTATTGTTAACGGAGACCCGGCTTGTGTTTCTAATCAGAACTATTGTTAACGGAGACCCAGCTTGTGTTTCTAATCAGAACTATTGTTAACGGAGACCCAGCTTGTGTTTCTAATCAGAACTATTGTTAACGGAGACCCAGCTTGTGTTTCTAATCAGAACTATTGTTAACGGAGACCCGGCTTGTGTTTCTAATCAGAACTATTGTTAACGGAGACCCAGCTTGTGTTTCTAATCAGAACTATTGTTAACGGAGACCCAGCTTGTGTTTCTAATCAGAAGAACTAGCTTTGTTAACGGAGACCTATTGTTAACGGAGACCCAGCTTGTGTTTCTAATCAGAACTATTGTTAACGGAGACCCAGCTTGTGTTTCTAATCAGAACTATTGTTAACGGAGACCCGGCTTGTGTTTCTAATCAGAACTATTGTTAACGGAGACCCGGCTTGTGTTTCTAATCAGAACTATTTCTAATCAGAACTATTGTTAACTATTCAGAACTATTGAGACCCAGCTTGTGTTTCTAATCAGAACTATTGTTAACTATTGTTAACGGAGACCCGGCTTGTGTTTCTAATCAGAACTATTGTTAACGGAGACCCGGCTTGTGTTTCTAATCAGAACTATTGTTAACGGAGACCCGGCTTGTGTTTCTAATCAGAACTATTGTTAACGGAGACCCGGCTTGTGTTTCTAATCAGAACTATTGTTAACGGAGACCCGGCTTGTGTTTCTAATCAGAACTATTGTTAACGGAGACCCGGCTTGTGTTTCTAATCAGAACTATTGTTAACGGAGACCCGACTTGTGTTTCAAATCAGAACTATTGTTAACGGAGACCCGGCTTGTGTTTCTAATCAGAACTATTGTTAACGGAGACCCAGCTTGTGTTTCTACTCAGAACTATTGTTAACGGAGACCCGGCTTGTGTTTCTACTCAGAACAATTGTTAACGGAGACCCGGCTTGTGTTTCTAATCAGAACTATTGTTATGGAGACCCAGCTTGTGTTTCTAATCAGAACTATTGTTAACGGAGACCCGGCTTGTGTTTCTAATCAGAACTATTGTTAACAGAGACCCAGCTTGTGTTTCTAATCAGAACTATTGTTAACAGAGACCCGGCTTGTGTTTCTAATCAGAACTATTGTTAACAGAGACCCAGCTTGTGTTTCTAATCAGAACTATTGTTAACGGAGACCCGGCTTGTGTTTCTAATCAGAACTATTGTTAACGGAGACCCGGCTTGTGTTTCTAATCAGAACTATTGTTAACAGAGACCCAGCTTGTGCTTGTGTTTCTAATCAGAACTATTGTTAACAGAACCCGGCTTGTGTTTCAACTCAGAACTACTATTAATTGAGACCCAACTTGTGTTTCTAATCAGAACTATTGTTAACGGAGACCCAGCTTGTGTTTCTAATCAGAACTATTGTTAACGGAGACCCGGCTTGTGTTTCTAATCAGAACTATTGTTAACGGAGACCCGGCTTGTGTTTCTAATCAGAACTATTGTTAACAGAGACCCGGCTTGTGTTTCTACTCAGAACTATTGTTAACAGAGACCCGGCTTGTGTTTCTAATCAGAACTATTGTTAACGGAGACCCTTGTGTTTCTAATCAGAACTATTGCTTGTGTTTCTAATCAGAACTATTGTTAACGGAGACCCAGCTTGTGTTTCTAATCAGAACTATTGTTAACGGAGACCCGGCTTGTGTTTCTACTCAGAACTATTGTTAACGGAGACCCAGCTTGTGTTTCTAATCAGAACTATTGTTAACGGAGACCCGGCTTGTGTTTCTAATCAGAACTATTGTTAACGGAGACCCAGCTTGTGTTTCTAATCAGAACTATTGTTAAAGGAGACCCGGCTTGTGTTTCTAATCAGAACTATTGTTAACGGAGACCCGGCTTGTGTTTCTAATCAGAACTATTGTTAACGGAGACCCGGCTTGTGTTTCTAATCAGAACTATTGTTAACGGAGACCCGGCTTGTGTTTCTAATCAGAACTATTGTTAACGGAGACCCGGCTTGTGTTTCTAATCAGAACTATTGTTACCCGGCTTGTGTTTCTAATCAGAGACCCAGCTTGTGTTTCTAATCAGAACTATTGTTAACAGAGACCCGGCTTGTGTTTCTAATCAGAACTATTGTTAACGGAGACCACGGAGGCTTGTGTTTCTAATCAGAACTATTGTTAACGGAGACCCGGCTTGTGTTTCTAATCAGAACTATTGTTAACGGAGACCCGGCTTGTGTTTCTAATCAGAACTATTGTTAACGGAGACCCGGCTTGTGTTTCTAATCAGAACTATTGTTAACGGAGACCCAGCTTGTGTTTCTAATCAGAACTATTGTTAACGGAGACCCGGCTTGTGTTTCTAATCAGAACTATTGTTAACGGAGACCCAGCTTGTGTTTCTACTCAAAACTATTGTTAACGGAGACCCGGCTTGTGTTTCTACTCAGAACAATTGTAAACGGAGACCCGGCTTGTGTTTCTAATCAGAACTATTGTTAACGGAGACAGCCTAATCAGCTTGTGTTTCTAATCAGAACTATTGTTAACAGAGAACCGGCTTGTGTTTCTAATCAGAACTATTGTTAACAGAGACCCGGCTTGTGTTTCTATTCAGAACTATTGTTAACGGAGACCCGGCTTGTGTTTCTACTCAGAACAATTGTTAACGGAGACCCGGCTTGTGTTTCTAATCAGAACTATTGTTAACGGAGACCCAGCTTGTGTTTCTAATCAGAACTATTGTTAACAGAGACCCAGCTTGTGTTTCTAATCAGAACTATTGTTAACGGAGACCCAGCTTGTGTTTCTAATCAGAACTATTGTTAACGGAGACCCGGCTTGTGTTTCACTTCAGAACTATTGTTAACGGAGAACCGGCTTGTGTTTCTAATCAGAACTATTGTTAACGGAGACCCGGCTTGTGTTTCTAATCAGAACTATTGTTGTTAACGGAGACCCAGCTTGTGTTTCTAATCAGAACTATTGTTAACGGAGACCCGGCTTGTGTTTCTAATCAGAACTATTGTTAACGGAGACCAGCTTGTGTTTCAGAACTATTGTTAACAGACCCCGGCTTGTGTTTCTAATCAGAACTATTGTTAACGGAGACCCCTTGTGTTTCTAATCAGAACTATTGTGTTTCTAATCAGAACTATTGTTAACGGAGACCCGGCTTGTGTTTCTAATCAGAACTATTGTTAACGGAGACCCAGCTTGTGTTTCTAATCAGAACTATTGTTAACGGAGACCCGGCTTGTTTCTAATCGGAGACGGAGGCTTGTGTTTCTAATCAGAACTATTGTTAACGGAGACCCGGCTTGTGTTTCTAATCAGAACTATTGTTAACAGAGACCCGGCTTGTGTTTCTAATCAGAACTATTGTTAACGGAGACCCAGCTTGTGTTTCTAATCAGAACTATTGTTAACGGAGACCCGGCTTGTGTTTCTAATCAGAACTATTGTTAACGGAGACCCAGCTTGTGTTTCTACTCAGAACTATTGTTAACGGAGACCCGGCTTGTGTTTCTAATCAGAACTATTGTTAACGGAGACCCAGCTTGTGTTTCTAATCAGAACTATTGTTAACGGAGACCCAGCTTGTGTTTCTAATCAGAACTATTGTTAACGGAGACCCAGCTTGTGTTTTTCTAATCAGAACTATTGTTAACAGAGACCCGGCTTGTGTTTCTAATCAGAACTATTGTTAACGGAGACCCTTGTGTTTCTAATCAGCTTGTGTTTCTAATCAGAACTATTGTTAACGGAGACCCGGCTTGTGTTTCTAATCAGAACTATTGTTAACGGAGACCCGGCTTGTGTTTCTAATCAGAACTATTGTTTTAATCAGAACTATTGAGACGGAGACCCAGCTTGTGTTTCTAATCAGAACTATTGTTAACGGAGACCCAGCTTGTGTTTCTAATCAGAACTATTGTTAACGGAGACCCAGCTTGTGTTTCTAATCAGAACTATTGTTAACGGAGACCCAGCTTGTGTTTCTAATCAGAACTATTGTTAACGGAGACCCAGCTTGTGTTTCTAATCAGAACTATTGTTAACGGAGACCCAGCTTGTGTTTCCCTATTGTTAACGGAGGCCTCAGAACTATTGTTAACGGAGACCCAGCTTGTGTTTCTAATCAGAACTATTGTTAACGGAGACCCGGCTTGTGTTTCTAATCAGAACTATTGTTAACGGAGACCCGGCTTGTGTTTCTAATCAGAACTATTGTTGCTTGTGTTTCTAATCAGAACTATTGTTAACGGAGACCCGGCTTGTGTTTCTAATCAGAACTATTGTTAACGGAGACCCGGCTTGTGTTTCTAATCAGAACTATTGTTAACGGAGACCCGGCTTGTGTTTCTAATCAGAACTATTGTTAACGGAGACCCAGCTTGTGTTTCTCTAACTATTCAGAACTATTGTTAACTATTGTTAGAGACCCGGCTTGTGTTTCTAATCAGAACTATTGTTAACGGAGACCCGGCTTGTGTTTCTAATCAGAACTATTGTTAACGGAGACCCGGCTTGTGTTTCTAATCAGAACTATTGTTAACGGAGACCCAGCTTGTGTTTCTAATCAGAACTATTGTTAACGGAGACCCAGCTTGTGTTTCTACTCAGAACTATTGTTGCTTGTGTTTCTAATCAGAACTATTGTTAACGGAGACCCGGCTTGTGTTTCTAATCAGAACTATTGTTAACAGAGACCCGGCTTGTGTTTCTAATCAGAACTATTGTTAACGGAGACCCGGCTTGTGTTTCTAATCAGAACTATTGTTAACGGAGACCCAGCTTGTGTTTCTAATCAGAACTATTGTTGTTTCTAATCAGAACAGAGACCCGGCTTGTGTTTCTAATCAGAACTATTGTTAACGGAGACCCAGCTTGTGTTTCTAATCAGAACTATTGTTAACGGAGACCCGGCTTGTGTTTCTAATCAGAACTATTGTTAACGGAGACCCAGCTTGTGTTTCTAATCAGAACTATTGTTAACGGAGACCCGGCTTGTGTTTCTAATCAGAACTATTGTTAACGGAGACAGAACCGGAGGCTTGTGTTTCTAATCAGAACTATTGTTAACGGAGACCCAGCTTGTGTTTCTAATCAGAACTATTGTTAACGGAGACCCAGCTTGTGTTTCTAATCAGAACTATTGTTAACGGAGACCCGGCTTGTGTTTCTAATCAGAACTATTGTTAACGGAGACCCGGCTTGTGTTTCTAATCAGAACTATTGTTAACGGAGACCCGGCTTGTGTTTCTACTCAGAACAATTGTTAACGGAGACCCGGCTTGTGTTTCTAATCAGAACTATTGTTAACGGAGACCCGGCTTGTGTTTCTAATCAGAACAATTGTTAACGGAGACCCAGCTTGTGTTTCTAATCAGAACTATTGTTAACGGAGACCCGGCTTGTGTTTCTAATCAGAACTATTGTTAACGGAGACCCGGCTTGTGTTTCTAATCAGAACTATTGTTAACGAGAGACCCGGAGGCTTGTGTTTCTAATCAGAACTATTGTTAACGGAGACCCGGCTTGTGTTTCTAATCAGAACTATTGTTAACGGAGACCCAGCTTGTGTTTCTAATCAGAACTATTGTTAACGGAGACCCGGCTTGTGTTTCTAATCAGAACTATTGTTAACGGAGACCCGGCTTGTGTTTCTAATCAGAACTATTGTTAACGGAGACCCAGCTTGTGTTTCTAATCAGAACTATTGTTAACGGAGACCCGGCTTGTGTTTCTACTCAGAACTATTGTTAACGGAGACCCAGCTTGTGTTTCTAATCAGAACTATTGTTGCTTGTGTTTCTACTCAGAACTATTGTTAACGGAGACCCGGCTTGTGTTTCTAATCAGAACTATTGTTAACGGAGACCCGGCTTGTGTTTCTAATCAGAACTATTGTTAACAGAGAACCGGCTTGTGTTTCTAATCAGAACTATTGTTAACAGAGACCCGGCTTGTGTTTCTAATCAGAACTATTGTTAACGGAGACCCGGCTTGTGTTTCTACTCAGAACTATTGTTAACGGAGACCCAGCTTGTGTTTCTAATCAGAACTATTGTTAACGGAGACCCGGCTTGTGTTTCTAATCAGAACTATTGTTAACGGAGACCCGGCTTGTGTTTCTAATCAGAACTATTGTTAACGGAGACCCAGCTTGTGTTTCTAATCAGAACTATTGTTAACGAGAGACCCGGCTTGTGTTTCTAATCAGAACTATTGTTAACGGAGACCCGGCTTGTGTTTCTAATCAGAACTATTGTTAACGGAGACCCGGCTTGTGTTTCTAATCAGAACTATTGTTAACGGAGACCCAGCTTGTGTTTCTAATCAGAACTATTGTTAACGGAGACCCAGCTTGTGTTTCTAATCAGAACTATTGTTAACGGAGACCCAGCTTGTGTTTCTAATCAGAACTATTGTTAACGGAGACCCGGCTTGTGTTTCTACTCAAAACTATTGTAAACGTAGACCCGGCTTGTGTTTCTAATCAGAACTATTGTTAACGGAGACCCGGCTTGTGTTTCTAATCAGAACTATTGTTAACGGAGACCCAGCTTGTGTTTCTAATCAGAACTATTGTTAACGGAGACCCGGCTTGTGTTTCTAATCAGAACTATTGTTAACGGAGACCCGGCTTGTGTTTCTTCAGAACTATTGTTAACGGAGACCCAGCTTGTGTTTCTCAGAACTATTGTTAACAGAGACCCAGCTTGTGTTTCTAATCAGAACTATTGTTAACTTGTGAGACCCGGCTTGTGTTTCTAATCAGAACTATTGTTAACGGAGACCCAGCTTGTGTTTCTAATCAGAACTATTGTTAACGGAGACCCAGCTTGTGTTTCTAATCAGAACTATTGTTAACGGAGACCCAGCTTGTGTTTCTAACTCAGAACTATTGTTAACGGAGACCCGGCTTGTGTTTCTAATCAGAACTATTGTTAACGGAGACCCAGCTTGAGACCCAGCTTGTGTTTCTAATCAGAGCTATTGTTAACGGAGACCCGGCTTATGTTTCTAATCAGAACTATTGTTAATGGAGACCCAGCTTGTGTTTCTAATCAGAACTATTGTTAACAGAGACCCAGCTTGTGTTTCTTCAGAACTATTGTTAACGGAGACCCGGCTTGTGTTTCTAATCAGAACTATTGTTAACGGAGACCCGGCTTGTGTTTCTAATCAGAACTATTGTTAACGGAGACCCGGCTTGTGTTTCTACTCAGAACTATTGTTAACGGAGACCCAGCTTGTGTTTCTAATCAGAACTATTGTTAACAGAGACCCGGCTTGTGTTTCTAATCAGAACTATTGTTAACGGAGACCCGGCTTGTGTTTCTAATCAGAACTATTGTTAACGGAGACCCGGCTTGTGTTTCTACTCAGAACAATTGTTAACGGAGACCCGGCTTGTGTTTCTAATCAGAACTATTGTTAACGGAGACCCGGCTTGTGTTTCTAATCAGAACTATTGTTAACGGAGACCCGGCTTGTGTTTCTAATCAGAACTATTGTTAATGGAGACCCAGCTTGTGTTTCTAATCAGAACTATTGTTAACGGAGACCCAGCTTGTGTTTCTAATCAGAACTATTGTTAACGGAGACCCGGCTTGTGTTTCTAATCAGAACTATTGTTAACGGAGACCCGGCTTGTGTTTCTAATCAGAACTATTGTTAACAGAGACCCGGCTTGTGTTTCTAATCAGAACTATTGTTAACGGAGACCCGGCTTGTGTTTCTAATCAGAACTATTGTTAACGGAGACCCGGCTTGTGTTTCTAATCAGAACTATTGTTAACGGAGACCCAGCTTGTGTTTCTAATCAGAACTATTGTTAACGGAGACCCAGCTTGTGTTTCTAATCAGAACTATTGTTAACAGAGACCCGGCTTGTGTTTCTAATCAGAACTATTGTTAACGGAGACCCAGCTTGTGTTTCTATCAGAATCAGAACTATTGTTAACGGAGACCCAGCTTGTGTTTCTAATCAGAACTATTGTTAACGGAGACCCGGCTTGTGTTTCTAATCAGAACTATTGTTAACGGAGACCCAGCTTGTGTTTCTAATCAGAACTATTGTTAACAGAGACCCAGCTTGTGTTTCTAATCAGAACTATTGTTAACGGAGACCCAGCTTGTGTTTCTAATCAGAACTATTGTTAACGGAGACCCGGCTTGTGTTTCTAATCAGAACTATTGTTAACGGAGACCCAGCTTGTGTTTCTAATCAGAACTATTGTTAACGGAGACCCGGCTTGTGTTTCTAATCAGAACTATTGTTAACGGAGACCCAGCTTGTGTTTCTAACTATTGTTCAGAACTATTGTTAACGGAGACCCGGCTTGTGTTTCTAATCAGAACTATTGTTAACGGAGACCCAGCTTGTGTTTCTAATCAGAACTATTGTTAACGGAGAAGCTTGTGTTTCTAATCAGAACTATTGTTAACGGAGACCCAGCTTGTGTTTCTAATCAGAACTATTGTTAACGGAGACCCGGCTTGTGTTTCTAATCAGAACTATTGTTAACGGAGACCCGGCTTGTGTTTCTAATCAGCTTGTGTTTCTAATCAGAACTATTGTTAACAGAGACCCGGCTTGTGTTTCTAATCAGAACTATTGTTAACAGAGACCCGGAGAGCTTGTGTTTATAATCAGAACTATTGTTAACAGAGACCCAGCTTGTGTTTCTAATCAGAACTATTGTTAACGGAGACCCGGCTTGTGTTTCTAATCAGAACTATTGTTAAAGGAGACCCGGCTTGTGTTTCTAATCAGAACTATTGTTAACTGAGACCCGGCTTGTGTTTCTAATCAGAACTATTGTTAACAGAGACCCGGCTTGTGTTTCTAATCAGAACTATTGTTAACGGAGACCCGGCTTGTGTTTCTACTCAGAACTATTGTTAACGGAGACCCGGCTTGTGTTTCTACTCAATCAGAACTAACGGCTTTGTTTCTAATCAGAACTACGGAGACCCAGCTTGTGTTTCTAATCAGAACTATTGTTAACAGAGACCCGGCTTGTGTTTCTAATCAGAACTATTGTTAACGGAGACCCAGCTTGTGTTTCTAATCAGAACTATTGTTAACGGAGACCCGGCTTGTGTTTCTACTCAGAACAATTGTTAACGGAGACCCGGCTTGTGTTTCTAATCAGAACTATTGTTAACGGAGACCCGGCTTGTGTTTCTAATCAGAACTATTGTTAACGGAGACCCGGCTTGTGTTTCTAATCAGAACTATTGTTAACGGAGACCCAGCTTGTGTTTCTAATCAGAACATTGTTAACGGAGACCCAGCTTGTGTTTCTAATCAGAACTATTGTTAACGGAGACCTAGCTTGTGTTTATAATCAGAACTATTCTTAACGGAGACCTGACTTGTGTTTCTAATCAGAACTATTGTTAACGGAGACCCGGCTTGTGTTTCTAATCAGAACTATTGTTAACGGAGACCCGGCTTGTGTTTCTAATCAGAACTATTGTTAACGGAGACCCGGCTTGTGTTTCTAATCAGAACTATTGTTAACGGAGACCCGGCTTGTGTTTCTACTCAGAACTATTGTTAACGGAGATCCTATTGTTAACGGAGACCCAGCTTGTGTTTCTAATCAGAACTATTGTTAACGGAGACCCGAGCTTGTGTTTTTAATCAGAACTATTGTTGACAGAGACCCAGCTTGTGTTTCTAATCAGAACTATTGTTAACGGAGACCCAGCTTGTGTTTCTAATCAGAACTATTGTTAACGGAGACCCGGCTTGTGTTTCTAATCAGAACTATTGTTAACGGAGACCCGGCTTGTGTTTCTACTCAGAACTATTGTTAACGGAGACCCGGCTTGTGTTTCTAATCAGAACTATTGTTAACGGAGACCCGGCTTGTGTTTCTAATCAGAACTATTGTTAACGGAGACCCGGCTTGTGTTTCTAATCAGAACTATTCTTAACAGAGAACCGGCTTGTGTTTCTAATCAGAACTATTGTTAACAGAGACCTGGCTTGTGTTTCACTTCAGAACTATTGTTAACGGAGACCCGGCTTGTGTTTCTACTCAGAACTATTGTTAACGGAGACCCGGCTTGTGTTTCTACTCAGAACTATTGTTAACGGAGACCCAGCTTGTGTTTCTAATCAGAACTATTGTTAACGGAGACCCAGCTTGTGTTTCTAATCAGAACTATTGTTAACGGAGACCCGGCTTGTGTTTCTACTCAGAACTATTGTTAACGGAGACCCGGCTTGTGTTTCTAATCAGAACTATTGTTAACAGAGACCCGGCTTGTGTTTCTAATCAGAACTATTGTTAACAGAGACCCGGCTTGTGTTTCTAATCAGAACTATTGTTAACGGAGCTTGTGTTTCTAATCCCAGAGGCTTGTGTTTCTAATCAGAACTGGCTTGTGTTTCTTGAACTATTGTTAACAGAGACCCGGCTTGTGTTTCTAATCAGAACTATTGTTAACGGAGACCCAGCTTGTGTTTCTAATCAGAACTATTGTTAACGGAGACCCGGCTTGTGTTTCTAATCAGAACTATTGTTAACGGAGACCCAGCTTGTGTTTCTAATCAGAACTATTGTTAACGGAGACCCGGCTTGTGTTTCTAATCAGAACTATTGTTAACGGAGACCCGGCTTGTGTTTCTACTCAGAACTATTGTTAACGGAGACCCGGCTTGTGTTTCTAATCAGAACTATTGTTAACGGAGACCCGGCTTGTGTTTCTAATCAGAACTATTGTTAACGGAGACCCGGCTTGTGTTTCTAATCAGAACTATTGTTAACGGAGACCCGGCTTGTGTTTCTAATCAGAACTATTGTTAACGGAGACCCGGCTTGTGTTTCTAATCAGAACTATTGTTAACGAGAGACCCGGCTTGTGTTTCTAATCAGAACTATTGTTAACGGAGACCCAGCTTGTGTTTCTAATCAGAACTATTGTTAACGGAGACCCAGCTTGTGTTTCTAATCAGAACTATTGTTAACTTGGAGACCTAGCTTGTGTTTCACTCAGAACTATTGTTAACGGAGACCCAGCTTGTGTTTCTAATCAGAACTATTGTTAACGGAGACCCAGCTTGTGTTTCCTCAGAACTATTGTTAACGGAGACCCAGCTTGTGTTTCTAATCAAACTATTGTTAACGGAGACCCAGCTTGTGTTTCTAATCAGAACTATTGTTAACGGAGACCCGGCTTGTGTTTCTAATCAGAACTATTGTTAACGGAGACCCGGCTTGTGTTTCTAATCAGAACTATTGTTAACGGAGACCCGGCTTGTGTTTCTAATCAGAACTATTGTTAACGGAGACCCGGCTTGTGTTTCTACTCAGAACTATTGTTAACGGAGACCCGGCTTGTGTTTCTAATCAGAACTATTGTTAACGGAGACCCGGCTTGTGTTTCTAATCAGAACTATTGTTAACAGAGACCCGGCTTGTGTTTCTAATCAGAACTATTGTTAACGGAGACCCGGCTTGTGTTTCTAATCAGAACTATTGTTAACAGAGACCCGGCTTGTGTTTCTAATCAGAACTATTGTTAACGGAGACCCGGCTTGTGTTTCTAATCAGAACTATTGTTAACGGAGACCCAGCTTGTGTTTCTAATCAGAACTATTGTTGACAGAGACCCAGCTTGTGTTTCTCAGAACTATTGTTCAGAACTATTGTTAACGGAGACCCGGCTTGTGTTTCTAATCAGAACTATTGTTAACGGAGACCCAGCTTGTGTTTCTAATCAGAACTATTGTTAACGGAGACCCGGCTTGTGTTTCTAATCAGAACTATTGTTAACAGAGACCCAGCTTGTGTTTCTAATCAGAACTATTGTTAACAGAGACCCGGCTTGTGTTTCTAATCAGAACTATTGTTAACGGAGACCCGGCTTGTGTTTCTAATCAGAACTATTGTTAACTGAGACCCGGCTTGTGTTTCTAATCAGAACTATTGTTAACAGACAACCGGCTTGTGTTTCTAATCAGAACTATTGTTAACTATTGTTAAGAGACCCGGCTTGTGTTTCTAATCAGAACTATTGTTAACGGAGACCCGGCTTGTGTTTCTAATCAGAACTATTGTTAACGGAGACCCGGCTTGTGTTTCTTCTAACTATTGTGTTTCTTAAGAGACCCGGCTTGTGTTTTCAGAACTATTGTTAAGACCCAGCTTGTGTTTCTAATCAGAACTATTGTTAACGGAGACCCAGCTTGTGTTTCTACTCAAAATTATTGTTAACGGAGACCCGGCTTGTGTTCTAATCAGAACTATTGTTAACGGAGACCCGGCTTGTGTTTCTAATCAGAACTATTGTTAACGGAGACCCGGCTTGTGTTTCTAATCAGAACTATTGTTAACGGAGACCCGGCTTGTGTTTCTACTCAGAACTATTGTTAACGGAGACCCAGCTTGTGTTTCTAATCAGAACTATTGTTAACGGAGACCCGGCTTGTGTTTCTAATCAGAACTATTGTTAACGGAGACCCGGCTTGTGTTTCTAATCAGAACTATTGTTAACGGAGACCCAGCTTGTGTTTCTAATCAGAACTATTGTTAACGGAGACCCGGCTTGTGTTTCTAATCAGAACTATTGTTAACGGAGACCCGGCTTGTGTTTCTACTATTGTTCAGAGACCCAGCTTGTGTTTCTAATCAGAATTGTTAACGGAGACCCAGCTTGTGTTTCTAATCAGAACTATTGTTAACGGAGACCCGGCTTGTGTTTCTAATCAGAACTATTGTTAACGGAGACCCAGCTTGTGTTTCTAATCAGAACTATTGTTAACGTAGACCCGGCTTGTGTTTCTAATCAGAACTATTGTTAACGGAGAGCTTGTGTTTCTAATCAGAACTATTGTTTGCTTGTGTTTCTAATCAGAACTATTGTTAACGGAGACCCAGCTTGTGTTTCTAATCAGAACTATTGTTAACGGAGACCCGGCTTGTGTTTCTAATCAGAACTATTGTTAACGGAGACCCAGCTTGTGTTTCTAATCAGAACTATTGTTAACGGAGACCCGGCTTGTGTTTCTACTCAGAACTATTGTTAACGGAGACCCAGCTTGTGTTTCTAATCAGAACTATTGTTAACGGAGACCCGGCTTGTGTTTCTAATCAGAACTATTGTTAACGGAGACCCGGCTTGTGTTTCTACTCAGAACTATTGTTAACGGAGACCCAGCTTGTGTTTCTAATCAGAACTATTGTTAAAGGAGACCCGGCTTGTGTTTCTAATCAGAACTATTGTTAACTGAGACCCGGCTTGTGTTTCTAATCAGAACTATTGTTAACAGATAACCGGCTTGTGTTTCTAATCAGAACTATTGTTAACAGAGACCCGGCTTGTGTTTCTACTCAGAACTATTGTTACCCGGCTTGGAGACCCGGCTTGTGTTTCTAATCAGAACTATTGTTAACAGAGACCCGGCTTGTGTTTCTACTCAGAACTATTGTTAACGGAGACCCAGCTTGTGTTTCTTCAGAACTATTGTTAGCTTGTGTTTCTAATCAGAACTATTGTTAACGGAGACCCGGCTTGTGTTTCTAATCAGAACTATTGTTAACGGAGACCCGGCTTGTGTTTCTAATCAGAACTATTGTTAACGGAGACCCGGCTTGTGTTTCTAATCAGAACTATTGTTAACAGAGACCCGGCTTGTGTTTCTACTCAGAACAATTGTTAACGGAGACCCGGCTTGTGTTTCTAATCAGAACTATTGTTACCCGCTTGTGAGAACTATTGTTAACGGAGCTTGTGTTTCTAATCAGAACTATTGTTAACAGAGACCCAGCTTGTGTTTCTAATCAGAACTATTGTTAACAGAGACCCAGCTTGTGTTTCTAATCAGAACTATTGTTAACGGAGACCCGGCTTGTGTTTCTACTCAGAACTATTGTTAACGGAGACCCGGCTTGTGTTTCTACTCAGAACTATTGTTAACGGAGACCCGGCTTGTGTCAGAACTATTGTTAACGGAGACCCGGCTTGTGTTTCTAATCAGAACTATTGTTAACGGAGACCCAGCTTGTGTTTCTAATCAGAACTATTGTTAACGGAGACCCGGCTTGTGTTTCTACTCAGAACTATTGTTAACAGAGACCCAGCTTGTGTTTCTAATCAGAACTATTGTTAACAGAGACCCGGCTTGTGTTTCTAATCAGAACTATTGTTAACGGAGACCCGGCTTGTGTTTCTAATCAGAACTATTGTTAACGGAGACCCGGCTTGTGTTTCTAATCAGAACTATTGTTAACGGAGACCCGGCTTGTGTTTCTAATCAGAACTATTGTTAACGGAGACCCGGCTTGTGTTTCTAATCAGAACTATTGTTAACGGAGACCCAGCTTGTGTTTCTAATCAGAACTATTGTTAACGGAGACCCAGCTTGTGTTTCTAATCAGAACTATTGTTAACGGAGACCCAGCTTGTGTTTCTAATCAGAACTATTGTTAACGGAGACCCGGCTTGTGTTTCTACTCAGAACTATTGTTAACGGAGACCCGGCTTGTGTTTCTAATCAGAACTATTGTTAACGGAGACCCGGCTTGTGTTTCTAATCAGAACTATTGTTAACGGAGACCCGGCTTGTGTTTCTAATCAGAACTATTGTTAACGGAGACCCAGCTTGTGTTTCTAATCAGAACTATTGTTAACAGAGACCCGGCTTGTGTTTCTAATCAGAACTATTGTTAACAGAGACCCGGCTTGTGTTTCTACTCAGAACTATTGTTAACGGAGACCCGGCTTGTGTTTCTAATCAGAACTATTGTTAACGGAGACCCGGCTTGTGTTTCTAATCAGAACTATTGTTAACGGAGACCCAGCTTGTGTTTCTAATCAGAACTATTGTTAACGGAGACCCCCAGCTTGTGTTTCTAATCAGAACTATTGTTAACGGAGACCCGGCTTGTGTTTCTAATCAGAACTATTGTTAACGGAGACCCAACTTGTGTTTCTAATCAGAACTATTGTTAACGGAGACCCAGCTTGTGTTTCTAATCAGAACTATTGTTAACGGAGACCCGGCTTGTGTTTCTAATCAGAACTATTGTTAACGGAGACCCGGCTTGTGTTTCTAATCAGAACTATTGTTAACGGAGACCCAGCTTGTGTTTCTAATCAGAACTATTGTTAACGGAGACCCAGCTTGTGTTTCTACTCAGAACTATTGTTAACGGAGACCCGGCTTGTGTTTCTAATCAGAACTATTGTTAACGGAGACCCGGCTTGTGTTTCTAATCAGAACTATTGTTAACGGAGACCCAGCTTGTGTTTCTAATCAGAACTATTGTTAACGGAGACCCGGCTTGTGTTTCTAATCAGAACTATTGTTAACGGAGACCCAGCTTGTGTTTCTAATCAGAACTATTGTTAACGGAGACCCGGCTTGTGTTTCTAATCAGAACTATTGTTAACAGAGACCCGGCTTGTGTTTCTAATCAGAACTATTGTTAACGGAGACCCGGCTTGTGTTTCTAATCAGAACTATTGTTAACGGAGACCCGGCTTGTGTTTCTAATCAGAACTATTGTTAACGGAGACCCGGCTTGTGTTTCTACTCAGAACTATTGTTAACGGAGACCCGGCTTGTGTTTCTAATCAGAACTATTGTTAACAGAGACCCGGCTTGTGTTTCTAATCAGAACTATTGTTAACAGAGACCCAGCTTGTGTTTCTAATCAGAACTATTGTTAACAGAGACCCGGCTTGTGTTTCTACTCAGAACTATTGTTAACGGAGACCCAGCTTGTGTTTCTACTCAGAACTATTGTTAACAGAGACCCGGCTTGTGTTTCTAATCAGAACTATTGTTAATGGAGAGACCCAGCTTGTGTTTCTAATCAGAACTGTTGTTCAGAAATTGTTAACAGAGACCCAGCTTGTGTTTCTAATCAGAACTATTGTTAACGGAGACCCAGCTTGTGTTTCTAATCAGAACTATTGTTAACGGAGACCCGGCTTGTGTTTCTAATCAGAACTATTGTTAACGGAGACCCGGCTTGTGTTTCTACTCAGAACTATTGTTAACGGAGACCCGGCTTGTGTTTCTACTCAGAACAATTGTTAACGGAGACCCGGCTTGTGTTTCTAATCAGAACTATTGTTAACGGAGACCCGGCTTGTGTTTCTAATCAGAACTATTGTTAACAGAGACCCGGCTTGTGTTTCTAATCAGAACTATTGTTAACAGAGACCCGGCTTGTGTTTCTAATCAGAACTATTGTTAACGGAGACCCGGCTTGTGTTTCTAATCAGAACTATTGTTAACGGAGACCCGGCTTGTGTTTCTAATCAGAACTATTGTTAACGGAGAGAACTTGGCTTGTGTTTCCTCAGCTTGTGTTTCTAATCAGAACTATTGTTAACGGAGACCCGGCTTGTGTTTCTAATCAGAACTATTGTTAACAGAGACCCGGCTTGTGTTTCTAATCAGAACTATTGTTAACGGAGACCCGGCTTGTGTTTCTAATCAGAACTATTGTTAACGGAGACCCAGCTTGTGTTTCTAATCAGAACTATTGTTAACGGAGACCCGGCTTGTGTTTCTAATCAGAACTATTGTTAACGGAGACCCGGCTTGTGTTTCTAATCAGAACTATTGTTAACGGAGACCCGGCTTGTGTTTCTAATCAGAACTATTGTTAACGGAGACCCGGCTTGTGTTTCTAATCAGAACTATTGTTAACGGAGACCCAGCTTGTGTTTCTAATCAGAACTATTGTTAACGGAGACCCGGCTTGTGTTTCTAATCAGAACTATTGTTAACGGAGACCCGGCTTGTGTTTCTAATCAGAACTATTGTTAACGGAGACCCGGCTTGTGTTTCTAATCAGAACTATTGTTAACGGAGACCCAGCTTGTGTTTCTAATCAGAACTATTGTTAACGGAGACCCGGCTTGTGTTTCTAATCAGAACTATTGTTAACGGAGACCCGGCTTGTGTTTCTAATCAGAACTATTGTTAACGGAGACCCGGCTTGTGTTTCTAATCAGAACTATTGTTAACGGAGACCCGGCTTGTGTTTCTAATCAGAACTATTGTTAACAGAGACCCGGCTTGTGTTTCTAATCAGAACTATTGTTAACGGAGACCCGGCTTGTGTTTCTAATCAGAACTATTGTTAACGGAGACCCGGCTTGTGTTTCTAATCAGAACTATTGTTAACGGAGGAGACCCAGCTTGTGTTTCTAATCAGAACTATTGTTAACAGAGACCCGGCTTGTGTTTCTAATCAGAACTATTGTTAACGGAGACCCAGCTTGTGTTTCTAATCAGAACTATTGTTAACGGAGACCCGGCTTGTGTTTCTAATCAGAACTATTGTTAACGTAGACCCGGCTTGTGTTTCTAATCAGAACTATTGTTAACGGAGACCCGGCTTGTGTTTCTAATCAGAACTATTGTTAACGGAGACCCAGCTTGTGTTTCTAATCAGAACTATTGTTAACGGAGACCCAGCTTGTGTTTCTAATCAGAACTATTGTTAACGGAGACCCAGCTTGTGTTTCTAATCAGAACTATTGTTAACGGAGACCCGGCTTGTGTTTCTAATCAGAACTATTGTTAACGGAGACCCGGCTTGTGTTTCTAATCAGAACTATTGTTAACGGAGACCCGGCTTGTGTTTCTAATCAGAACTATTGTTAACGGAGACCCGGCTTGTGTTTCTAATCAGAACTATTGTTAACGGAGACCCGGCTTGTGTTTCTACTCAGAACTATTGTTAACGGAGACCCGGCTTGTGTTTCTACTCAGAACTATTGTTAACGGAGACCCAGCTTGTGTTTCTAATCAGAACTATTGTTAACGGAGACCCGGCTTGTGTTTCTAATCAGAACTATTGTTAACGGAGACCCGGCTTGTGTTTCTAATCAGAACTATTGTTAACAGAGACCTGGCTTGTGTTTCACTTCAGAACTATTGTTAACGGAGACCCGGCTTGTGTTTCTACTCACAAGAATTGTTAACGGAGACCCGGCTTGTGTTTCTAATCAGTACTATTGTTAATGGAGACCCATCTTGTGTTTCTAATCAGAACTATTGTTAACAGAGACCCGGCTTGTGTTTCTAATCAGAACTATTGTTAACAGAGACCCGGCTTGTGTTTCTACTCAGAACTATTGTTAACGGAGACCCGGCTTGTGTTTCTAATCAGAACTATTGTTAACGGAGACCCAGCTTGTGTTTCTAATCAGAACTATTGTTAACGGAGACCCGGCTTGTGTTTCTAATCAGAACTATTGTTAAGGGAGACCCAGCTTGTGTTTCTAATCAGAACTATTGTTAACGGAGACCCAGCTTGTGTTTCTAATCAGAACTATTGTTAACGGAGACCCGGCTTGTGTTTCTAATCAGAACTATTGTTAACGGAGAGACCTATTGTTAACGGAGCTTGTGTTTCTTCAGAACTATTGTTAACGGAGAAGCTTGTGTTTCTAATCAGAACTATTGTTAACGGAGACCCAGCTTGTGTTTCTAATCAGAACTATTGTTAACGGAGACCCGGCTTGTGTTTCTAATCAGAACTATTGTTAACGGAGACCCAGCTTGTGTTTCTAATCAGAACTATTGTTAACGGAGACCCAGCTTGTGTTTCTAATCAGAACTATTGTTAACGGAGACCCGGCTTGTGTTTCTAATCAGAACTATTGTTAACGGAGACCCGGCTTGTGTTTCTACTCAGAACTATTGTTAACGGAGACCCGGCTTGTGTTTCTAATCAGAACTATTGTTAACAGAGACCCGGCTTGTGTTTCTAATCAGAACTATTGTTAACGGAGACCCGGCTTGTGTTTCTAATCAGAACTATTGTTAACGGAGACCCGGCTTGTGTTTCTAATCAGAACTATTGTTAACGGAGACCCGGCTTGTGTTTCTACTCAGAACTATTGTTAATGGAGACCCGGCTTGTGTTTCTAATCAGAACTATTGTTAACAGAGACCCGGCTTGTGTTTCTAATCAGAACTATTGTTAACAGAGACCCGGCTTGTGTTTCTAATCAGAACTATTGTTAACGGAGACCCAGCTTGTGTTTCTAATCAGAACTATTGTTAACAGAGACCCAGCTTGTGTTTCTAATCAGAACTATTGTTAACAGAGACCCGGCTTGTGTTTCTAATCAGAACTATTGTTAGTGGAGACCCAGCTTGTGTTTCTAATCAGAACTATTGTTAACAGAGACCCGGCTTGTGTTTCTACTCAGAACTATTGTTAACGGAGACCCGGCTTGTGTTTCTAATCAGAACTATTGTTAACAGAGACCCAGCTTGTGTTTCTAATCAGAACTATTGTTAACAGAGACCCGGCTTGTGTTTCTAATCAGAACTATTGTTAACGGAGACCCGGCTTGTGTTTCTAATCAGAACTATTGTTAACGGAGACCCAGCTTGTGTTTCTAATCAGAACTATTGTTAACGGAGACCCGGCTTGTGTTTCTAATCAGAACTATTGTTAACGGAGACCCGGCTTGTGTTTCTAATCAGAACTATTGTTAACGGAGACCCGGCTTGTGTTTCTAATCAGAACTATTGTTAACGGAGACCCGGCTTGTGTTTCTAATCAGAACTATTGTTAACCGGCTTGAGACCCGGCTTGTGTTTCTAATCAGAACTATTGTTAACGGAGACCCAGCTTGTGTTTCTACTCAGAACTATTGTTAACAGAGACCCGGCTTGTGTTTCTATTCAGAACTATTGTTAACGGAGACCCAGCTTGTGTTTCTAATCAGAACTATTGTTAACAGAGACCTGGCTTGTGTTTCTTCAGAACTATTGTTAACGGAGACCCGGCTTGTGTTTCTACTCACAACAATTGTTAACGGAGACCCGGCTTGTGTTTCTAATCAGAACTATTGTTAACGGAGACCCGGCTTGTGTTTCTAATCAGAACTATTGTTAACGGAGACCCAGCTTGTGTTTCTAATCAGAACTATTGTTAACGGAGACCCAGCTTGTGTTTCTAATCAGAACTATTGTTAACGGAGACCCGGCTTGTGTTTCTACTCAGAACTATTGTTAACAGAGACCCGGCTTGTGTTTCTAATCAGAACTATTGTTAACGGAGACCCGGCTTGTGTTTCTACTCAGAACTATTGTTAACGGAGATCAGAACTATTGTTAACGAGCTTGTGTTTCTAATCAGAACTATTGTTAACGGAGACCCGGCTTGTGTTTCTACTCAGAACAATTGTTAACGGAGACCCGGCTTGTGTTTCTAATCAGAACTATTGTTAACGGAGACCTGGCTTGTGTTTCTAATCAGAACTATTGTTAACGGAGACCCAGCTTGTGTTTCTAATCAGAACTATTGTTAACGGAGACCTGGCTTGTGTTTCTAATCAGAACTATTGTTAACAGAGACCCGGCTTGTGTTTCTAATCAGAACTATTGTTAACGGAGACCCAACTTGTGTTTCTAATCAGAACTATTGTTAACAGAGACCCGGCTTGTGTTTCTAATCAGAACTATTGTTAACGGAGACCCAGCTTGTGTTTCTACTCAGAACTATTGTTAACGGAGACCCAGCTTGTGTTTCTAATCAGAACTATTGTTAACAGAGACCCAGCTTGTGTTTCTACTCAGAACTATTGTTAACAGAGACCCAGCTTGTGTTTCTAATCAGAACTATTGTTAACGGAGACCCAGCTTGTGTTTCTACTCAGAACTATTGTTAACAGAGACCTGGCTTGTGTTTCTACTCAGAACTATTGTTAACGGAGACCCGGCTTGTGTTTCTAATCAGAACTATTGTTAACGGAGACCCGGCTTGTGTTTCTACTCAGAACTATTGTTAACGGAGACCCGGCTTGTGTTTCTAATCAGAACTATTGTTAACAGAGACCCGGCTTGTGTTTCTAATCAGAACTATTGTTAACGGAGACCCGGCTTGTGTTTCTAATCAGAACTATTGTTAATGGAGACCCAGCTTGTGTTTCTAATCAGAACTATTGTTAACAGAGACCCGGCTTGTGTTTCTAATCAGAACTATTGTTAACGGAGACCCGGCTTGTGTTTCTACTCAGAACTATTGTTAACGGAGACCCGGCTTGTGTTTCTAATCAGAACTATTGTTAACGGAGACCCGGCTTGTGTTTCTAATCAGAACTATTGTTAACGGAGACCCGGCTTGTGTTTCTAATCAGAACTATTGTTAACAGAGACCCGGCTTGTGTTTCTACTCAGAACTATTGTTAACGGAGACCCGGCTTGTGTTTCTACTCAAAACTATTGTTAACAGAGCTTGTGTTTCTAATCAGAACTATTGTTAAGAGACCCAGCTTGTGTTTCTAATCAGAACTATTGTTAACAGAGACCCAGCTTGTGTTTCTAATCAGAACTATTGTTAACAGAGACCCGGCTTGTGTTTCTACTCAGAACTATTGTTAACGGAGACCCGGCTTGTGTTTCTACTCAGAACTATTGTTAACGGAGACCCGGCTTGTGTTTCTACTCAGAACTATTGTTAACGGAGACCCGGCTTGTGTTTCTACTCAGAACTATTGTTAACGGAGACCCAGCTTGTGTTTCTAATCAGAACTATTGTTAACGGAGACCCGGCTTGTGTTTCTAATCAGAACTATTGTTAACAGAGACCCGGCTTGTGTTTCTAATCAGAACTATTGTTAACAGAGACCCGGCTTGTGTTTCTACTCAGAACAATTGTTAACGGAGACCCGGCTTGTGTTTCTACTCAGAACTATTGTTAATGGAGACCCAGCTTGTGTTTCTAATCAGAACTATTGTTAACAGAGACCCGGCTTGTGTTTCTAATCAGAACTATTGTTAACAGAGACCCAGCTTGTGTTTCTACTCAGAACTATTGTTAACGGAGACCCAGCTTGTGTTTCTAATCAGAACTATTGTTAACGGAGACCCGGCTTGTGTTTCTAATCAGAACTATTGTTAACGGAGACCCGGCTTGTGTTTCTAATCAGAACTATTGTTAACGGAGACCCAGCTTGTGTTTCTAATCAGAACTATTGTTAACGGAGACCCAGCTTGTGTTTCTAATCAGAACTATTGTTAACGGAGACCCAGCTTGTGTTTCTAATCAGAACTATTGTTAACGGAGACCCGGCTTGTGTTTCTACTCAGAACTATTGTTAACGGAGACCCGGCTTGTGTTTCTAATCAGAACTATTGTTAACGGAGACCCGGCTTGTGTTTCTACTCAGAACTATTGTTAACGGAGACCCGGCTTGTGTTTCTAATCAGAACTATTGTTAACGGAGACCCGGCTTGTGTTTCTACTCAGAACTATTGTTAATGGAGACCCAGCTTGTGTTTCTAATCAGAACTATTGTTAACAGAGACCCGGCTTGTGTTTCTAATCAGAACTATTGTTAACAGAGACCCGGCTTGTGTTTCTATTCAGAACTATTGTTAACGGAGACCCAGCTTGTGTTTCTACTCAGAACTATTGTTAAAAGAGACCCGGCTTGTGTTTCTAATCAGAACTATTGTTAACGGAGACCCAGCTTGTGTTTCTAATCAGAACTATTGTTAACAGAGACCCAGCTTGTGTTTCTAATCAGAACTATTGTTAACAGAGACCCGGCTTGTGTTTCTACTCAGAACTATTGTTAACGGAGACCCAGCTTGTGTTTCTAATCAGAACTATTGTTAACGGAGACCCAGCTTGTGTTTCTACTCAGAACTATTGTTAACGGAGACCCGGCTTGTGTTTCTAATCAGAACTATTGTTAACGGAGACCCAGCTTGTGTTTCTAATCAGAACTATTGTTAACGGAGACCCAGCTTGTGTTTCTACTCAGAACTATTGTTAACGGAGACCCGGCTTGTGTTTCTAATCAGAACTATTGTTAACAGAGACCCGGCTTGTGTTTCTAATCAGAACTATTGTTAACGGAGACCCAGCTTGTGTTTCTAATCAGAACTATTGTTAACGGAGACCCGGCTTGTGTTTCTAATCAGAACTATTGTTAACGGAGACCCGGCTTGTGTTTCTACTCAGAACTATTGTTAACGGAGACCCGGCTTGTGTTTCTAATCAGAACTATTGTTAACAGAGACCCGGCTTGTGTTTCTAATCAGAACTATTGTTAACGGAGACCCGGCTTGTGTTTCTAATCAGAACTATTGTTAACGGAGACCCGGCTTGTGTTTCTAATCAGAACTATTGTTAACGGAGACCCGGCTTGTGTTTCTACTCAGAACTATTGTTAATGGAGACCCAGCTTGTGTTTCTAATCAGAACTATTGTTAACAGAGACCCGGCTTGTGTTTCTAATCAGAACTATTGTTAACAGAGACCCGGCTTGTGTTTCTAATCAGAACTATTGTTAACGGAGACCCAGCTTGTGTTTCTACTCAGAACTATTGTTAACAGAGACCCAGCTTGTGTTTCTATTCAGAACTATTGTTAACAGAGACCTGGCTTGTGTTTCTAATCAGAAATATTGTTAATGGAGACCCAGCTGGTGTTCCTAGTAAGAACTATTGTTAACAGAGACACGGCTTGTGTTTCAACTCAAAAGTATTGTTAACAGAGCTTGTGTTTCTAATCAGAACTATTGTTACCAGAGTCCCAGCTTGTGTTTCTAATCAGAACCCAGAGACCCGGCTTGTGTTTCTAATCAGAACTATTGTTAACAGAGACCCGGTTTGTGTTTCTTATCAGAACTATTGTTAACGGAGACCCGGCTTGTGTTTCTACTCAGAACAATTGTTAACGGAGACCCGGCTTGTGTTTCTAATCAGAACTATTGTTAACAGAGACCCGGCTTGTGTTTCTACTCAGAACTATTGTTAACGGAGACCCGGCTTGTGTTTCTAATCAGAACTATTGTTAACGGAGACCCGGCTTGTGTTTCTAATCAGAACTATTGTTAACGGAGACCCAGCTTGTGTTTCTAATCAGAACTATTGTTAACGGAGACCCAGCTTGTGTTTCTACTCAGAACTATTGTTAACAGAGACCTGGCTTGTGTTTCTACTCAGAACTATTGTTAACGGAGACCCAGCTTGTGTTTCTAATCAGAACTATTGTTAACAGAGACCCGGCTTGTGTTTCTACTCAGAACTATTGTTAACGGAGACCCGGCTTGTGTTTCTAATCAGAACTATTGTTAACGGAGAACCGGCTTGTGTTTCTAATCAGAACTATTGTTAACGGAGACCCGGCTTGTGTTTCTAATCAGAACTATTGTTAACTGAGACAAAGCTTGTGTTTCTAATCAGAACTATTGTTAATGGAGACCCAGCTTGTGTTTCTACTCAGAACTATTGTTAACGGAGACCCGGCTTGTGTTTCTACTCAGAACTATTGTTAACAGAGACCCGGCTTGTGTTTCTAATCAGAACTATTGTTAACGGAGACCTGGCTTGTGTTTCTACTCAGAACTATTGTTAACGGAGACCCGGCTTGTGTTTCTAATCAGAACTATTGTTAACGGAGACCCGGCTTGTGTTTCTACTCAGAACTATTGTTAACGGAGACCCGGCTTGTGTTTCTAATCAGAACTATTGTTAACGGAGACCCGGCTTGTGTTTCTAATCAGAACTATTGTTAACGGAGACCCGGCTTGTGTTTCTACTCAGAACTATTGTTAATGGAGACCCGGCTTGTGTTTCTAATCAGAACTATTGTTAACAGAGACCCGGCTTGTGTTTCTAATCAGAACTATTGTTATGGGAGACCCAGCTTGTGTTTCTACTCAGAACTATTGTTAACAGAGACCCGGCTTGTGTTTCTAATCAGAACTATTGTTAACGGAGACCCAGCTTGTGTTTCTACTCAAAACTTTTGTTAACAGAGCTTGTGTTTCTATTTTTAACAGAGACCAAGTTTGTGTTTCTACTCAGAACAATTGTTAACGGAGACCTTGCTTTTGTTTCTAATCAGAACTATTGTTAACGGAGACCCAGCTTGTGTTTCTACTCAGAACTATTGTTAACAGAGACCTGACTTGTGTTTCTACTCAGAATAATTGTTAACGGAGATCCGGCTTGTGTTTCTAATCAGAACTATTGTTAACGGAGACCCGGTTTGTGTTTCTACTCAGAACTATTGTTAACGGAGACCCGGCTTGTGTTTCTAATCAGAACTATTGTTAACAGAGACCCGGCTTGTGTTTCTACTCAGAACAATTGTTAACGGAGACCCGGCTTGTGTTTCTACTCAGAACTATTGTTAATGGAGACCCAGCTTGTGTTTCTAATCAGAACTATTGTTAACAGAGACCCGGCTTGTGTTTCTAATCAGAACTATTGTTAACAGAGACCCGGCTTGTGTTTCTAATCAGAACTATTGTTAACAGAGACCCGGCTTGTGTTTCTACTCAGAAAAATTGTTAACGGAGACCCGGCTTGTGTTTCTACTCAGAACTATTGTTAGGAGAGACCCAGCTTGTGTTTCTACTCATAACTATTGTTAACAGAGACCTGACTTGTGTTTCTACTCAGAACTATTGTTAACGGAGATCCGGCTTGTGTTTCTAATCAGAACTATTGTTAACGGAGACCCGACTTGTGTTTCTACTCAGAATTATAGTTAACGGAGACCTGGCTTGTGTTTCTAATCAGAACTATTGTTAACAGAGACACGCCTTTTGTTTCTACTCAGAACAATTGTTAACGGAGACTCTTTTTGTGTTTCTACTCAGAACTATTGTTAACAGAGCTTGTGTTTTTAATCAGAACTATTGTTAACAGAGACCCAGCTTGTGTTTCTACTCAGAACTATTGTTAACAGAGACCCAGCTTGTGTTTCTAATCAGAACTATTGTTAACAGTGACCCGGCTTGTGTTTCTACTGAGAACTTTTGTTAATGGAGACCCGGCTTTTGTTTCTACTCAGAACTATTGTTAACGGAAACCCGGCTTCTGTTTCTACTCAGAACTATTGTTAACGGAGACCCGGCTTGTGTTTCTACTCAGAACAATTGTTAACGGAGACCCAGCTTGTGTTTCTAATCAGAACTATTGTTAACGGAGACCCGGCTTGTGTTTCTACTCAGAACTATTGTTAACAGAGACCCGGCTTGTGTTTCTAATCAGAACTATTGTTAACAGAGACCCGGCTTGTGTTTCTACTCAGAACAATTGTTAACGGAGACCCGGCTTGTGTTTCTACTCAAAACTATTGTTAATGGAGACCCATCTTGTGTTTCTAATCAGAACTATTGTTAACAGAGACCCGGCTTGTGTTTCTAATCAGAACTATTGTTAACAGAGACCTGGCTTGTGTTTCTACTCAGAACTATTGTTAACGGAGACCCGGCTTGTGTTTCTAATCAGAACTATTGTTAACGGAGACCCAGCTTGTGTTTCTAATCAGAACTATTGTTAACGGAGACCCGGCTTGTGTTTCTAATCAGAACTATTGTTAATTGTGACCCAGCTTGTGTTTCTAATCAGAACTATTGTTAACGGAGACCCAGCTTGTGTTTCTACTCAGAACTATTGTTAACGGAGACCCGGCTTGTGTTTCTACTCAGAACTATTGTTAACGGAGACCCAGCTTGTGTTTCTAATCAGAACTATTGTTAACGGAGACCCGGCTTGTGTTTCTAATCAGAACTATTGTTAACGGAGACCCGGCTTGTGTTTCTAATCAGAACTATTGTTAACGGAGACCTGGCTTGTGTTTCTACTCAGAACTATTGTTAACGGAGACCCGGCTTGTGTTTCTAATCAGAACTATTGTTAACGGAGACCCGGCTTGTGTTTCTACTCAGAACTATTGTTAATGGAGACCCAGCTTGTGTTTCTAATCAGAACTATTGTTAACAGAGACCCGGCTTGTGTTTCTAATCAGAACTATTGTTAACAGAGACCCGGCTTGTGTTTCTAATCAGAACTATTGTTAATGGAGACCCAGCTTGTGTCTCTACTCAGAACTATTGTTAAAAGAGACACGGCTTGTGTTTCTAATCAGAACTATTGTTAACAGAGCTTGTGTTTCTAATCAGAACTATTGTTAATAGATACCCAGCTTTTGTTTCTACTCAGAATTATTGTTAACAGAGACCTGACTTGTGTTTCTACTCAGAACAATTGTTAACGGAGACCCAGCTTTTGTTTCTAATCAGAACTATTGTTAATGGAGACCCAGCTTGTGTTTCTACTCAGAACTATTGTTAACGGAGACCCGGCTTGTGTTTCTAATCAGAACTATTCTTAACTGTGACCCAGCTTGTGTTTCTAATCAGAACTATTGTTAACGGAGACCCAGCTTGTTTTTCTACTCAAAACAATTGTTAACGGAGACCCGATTTGTGTTTCTAATCAGAACTATTGTTAATAGAGACCCGGCTTGTGTTTCTAATCAGAACTATTGTTAACGGAGACCCAGCTTGTGTTTCTAATCAGAACTATTGTTAATGGAGATCCGGCTTGTGTTTCTAATCAGAACTATCGTGAACGGAGACCCGATTTGTGTTTCTACTCAGAATTATTGTTAACGGAGACCCGGCTTGTGTTTCTAATCAGAACTATTGTTAACAGAGACACGGCTTGTGTTTCTAATCATAACTATCGTGAACGGAGATCCGGCTTGTGTTTCTAATCAGAACTATCGTGAACGGAGACCCGACTTGTGTTTCTAATCAGAATTGTTGTTAACGGAGACCCGGCTTGTGTTTCTACTCAGAACTATTATTAATGGAGACCCATTTTGTGTTTCTAATCAGAACTATTGTTAACAGAGATCCGGCTTGTGTTTCTAGTCATAACTATTGTTAACAGAGACCATGCTTGTGCTTCTAATCAGAACTAATGTTGACAAAGACCCAGCTTGTGTTTCTACTCAGAACAATTGTTAGCAGAGACCCAGCTTGCGTTTCTATTCAGAACTATTGTTAACAGAGACCTGGCTTGTGTTTCTAATCAGAAATATTGTTAATGGAGACCCAGCTGGTGTTCCTAATCAGAACTATTGTTAACAGAGACCCGGCTTGTGTTTCTACTCAAAACTATTGTTAACAGAGCTTGTGTTTCTATTCATAACTATTGTTAACAGATTCCCAGCTTGTGTTTCTAATCAGATCTATTGTTACCCGTGACCCGTCTTCTCTTTCTAATCAGAACCTATTTTAACGGAGACCCGGTTTGTGTTTCTTATCAGAACTTATTTTAACGGAAATCCGATTTGTGTTTCTACTCAGAAATATTGTTAACGGAGACCCGGCTTGTGTTTCTAATCAGAACTATTGTTAACAGAGACCCGCCTTGTGTTTCTACTCAGAACAATTGTTAACGGAGACCCGGCTTGTGTTTCTAATCAGAACTATTGTTAACGGAGACCCGGCTTTTGTTTCTAATCAGAACTATTCTTAACTGTGACCCAACTTGTGTTTCTAATCAGAACTATTGTTAACGGAGACCCAGCTTGTGTTTCTACTCAGAACTATTGTTAACAGAGACCTGGCTTGTGTTTCAACTCAGAACTATTGTTAATTGAGACCCATCTTGTGTTTCTAATCAGAACTATTGTTAACAGAGACCCGGCTTGTGTTTCTACTCACAACAATTGTTAACGGAAACCCTACTTGTGTTTCTAATCAGAACTATTGTTAACGGAGAACCAACTTGTGTTTCTAATCAGAACTATTGTTAACGGAGACCCGGCTTGTGTTTCTAATCAGAACTATTGTTAACTGTGACAAAGCTTGTGTTTCTAATCAGAACTATTGTTAATGGAGACCCAGCTTGTGTTTCTACTCAAAACAATTGTTAACGGAGATCCGGCTTGTGTTTCTACACAGAACAATTTTTAACAGAGATCCGGCTTGTGTTTCTAATCAGAACTATTGTTAACGGAGACCTGGTATGTGTTTGTACTCAGAATTATTGTTAACGGAGATGCGGCTTGTGTTTCTAATCAGAACTATTGTTAACGGAGACCCGGCTTGTGTTTCTACTCAGAACTATTGTTAAAGGAGACCCGGCTTGTGTTTCTAATCAGAACTATTGTTAACAGAGACCCGGCTTGTGTTTCTAATCAGAACTATTGTTAACAGAGACCCAGCTTGTGTTTCTAATCAGAACTATTGTTAACAGAGACCCGGCTTGTGTTTCTAATCAGAACTATTGTTAACGGAGACCCGGCTTGTGTTTCTAATCAGAACTATTGTTAACGGACCTGGCTTGTGTTTCTACTCAGAACTATTGTTAACAGAGACCCGGCTTGTGTTTCTAATCAGAACTATTGTTAACAGAGACCCGGCTTGTGTTTCTAATCAGAACTATTGTTAACAGAGACCCGGCTTGTGTTTCTACTCAGAACTATTGTTAACGGAGACCCGGCTTGTGTTTCTACTCAGAACTATTGTTAATGGAGACCCATTTTGTGTTTCTAATCAGAACTATTGTTAACAGAGACCCGGCTTGTGTTTCTAATCAGAACTATTGTTAACAGAGACCCGGCTTGTGTTTCTACTCAGAACAATTGTTAACGGAGACCCGGCTTGTGTTTCTAATCAGAACTATTGTTGGTAGAGACCCAGCTTGTGTTTCTACTCAGAACTATTGTTAACAGAGACACAGCTTTTGTTTCTAATCAGAACTATTGTTAACGGAGACCCAGCTTGTGTTTCTACTCAGAACTATTGTTAACGGAGACCCAGCTTGTGTTTCTACTCAGAACTATTGTTAACAGAGACCCGGCTTGTGTTTCTAATCAGAACTATTGTTAACAGAGACCCGGCTTGTGTTTCTAATCAGAACTATTGTTAACAGAGACCCGGCTTGTGTTTCTACTCAGAACAATTGTTAACGGAGACCCGGCTTGTGTTTCTAATCAAAACTGTTGTTGGAAGAAACCTGCTCATGTTTCTACTCAAAAGTATTGTTAACAGAGCTTGTGTTTCTAATCAGAACTATTGTTACCAGAGTCCCAGCTTGTGTTTCTAATCAGAACTATTGTTAACGGAGACCCGGCTTGTGTTTCTACTCAGAACTATTGTTAATGGAGACCCAGCTTGTGTTTCTAATCAGAACTATTGTTAACAGAGACCCGGCTTGTGTTTCTAATCAGAACTATTGTTAACAGAGACCTGGCTTGTGTTTCTACTCAGAACTATTGTTAACGGAGACCCGGCTTGTGTTTCTAATCAGAACTATTGTTGGCAGAGACCCGGCTTGTGTTTCTACTCAGAACTATTGTTAACAGAGACCCAGCTTGTGTTTCTAATCAGAACTATTGTTAACGGAGACCTGACTTGTGTTTCTAATCAGAACTATTGTTAAGGGAGACCCAGCTTGTGTTTCTACTCAGAACTATTGTTAACGGAGACTCGGCTTGTGTTTCTAATCAGAACTATTGTTAACGGAGACCCGGCTTGTGTTTCTACTCAGAACTATTGTTAATGGAGATCCTTTTTGTGTTTCTACTCAGAACTATTGTTAACGGAGACCCGGTTTGTGTTTCTACTCAGAACTATTGTTAACAGAGACACGGCTTGTGCTTCTAATCAGAACTAATGTTGACAAAGACCCAGCTTGTGTTTCTACTCAGAACAATTGTTAGCAGAGACCCAGCTTGCGTTTCTATTCAGAACTATTGTTAACAGAAACCTGGCTTGTGTTTCTAATCAGAAATATTGTTAGTGGAGACCCAGCTGGTGTTCCTAGTAAAAACTATTTTTACAGAGACACGGCATGTGTTTCTACTTAAAACTATTGTTAACAGAGCTTGTGTTTCTATTCATAACTATTGTTAACAGATTCCCAGCTTGTGTTTCTAATCAGATCTATTGTTACCAGTGACCCGGCTTCTCTTTCTAATCAGAACCTATTTTAACGGAGACCCGGTTTGTGTTTCTAATCAGAACTTATTTTAACGGAGATCCGATTTGTGTTTCTACTCAGAAATATTGTTAACGGAGACCCGGCTTGTGTTTCTAATCAGAACTATTGTTAACAGAGTCCCGCCTTGTGTTTCTACTCAGAACATTTGTTAACGGAGACCCGGCTTGAGTTTCTAATCAGAACTATTGTTAACGGAGACCCGGCTTTTGTTTCTAATCAGAACTATTCTTAACTGTGACCCAGCTTGTGTTTCTAATCAGAACTATTGTTAACGGAGACCCAGCTTGTTTTTCTACTCAAAACAATTGTTAACAGAGACCTGGCTTGTGTTTCAACTCAGAACTATTGTTAATTGAGACCCATCTTGTGTTTCTAATCAGAACTATTGTTAACAGAGACCCGGCTTGTGTTTCTACTCACAACAATTGTTAACGGAAACCCTACTTGTGTTTCTAAACAGAACTATTGTTAACGGAGAACCAACTTGTGTTTCTAATCAGAACTATTGTTAACGGAGACCCGGCTTGTGTTTCTAATCAGAACTATTGTTAACTGTGACAAAGCTTGTGTTTCTAATCAGAACTATTGTTAATGGAGACCCAGCTTGTGTTTCTACTCAAAACAATTATTAACGGAGATCCGGCTTATGTTTCTACACAGAACAATTTTTAACAGAGATCCGGGTTGTGTTTCTAATCAGAACTATTATTAACGGAGACCTGGTATGTGTTTGTACTCAGAATTATTGTTAACGGAGATGCGGCTTGTGTTTCTAATCAGAACTATTGTTAACGGAGACTCGGCTTGTGTTTCTACTCAGAACTATTGTTAATGGAGACCCATTTTGTGTTTCTAATCAGAACTATTGTTAACAGAGACCCGGCTTGTGTTTCTAATCAGAACTATTGTTAACAGAGACCCAGCTTGATTTTCTAATCAGATCTTTTGTTAACAGAGACCCGGCTTGTGTTTCTACTCAGAACAATTGTTAACGGAAACCCGGCTTGTGTTTCTATTCAAAACTGTTGTTGGAAGAAACCTGGCTCATGTTTCTACTCAGAACTATTGTTAGCAGAGCTTGTGTTTCTAAACAGAACTATTGTTAACAGAGACCCGGCTTGAGTTTCTAATCAGAACTATTGTTAACTGAGACCCGGCTTTTGTTTCTACTCAGAATTATTGTTAACAGAGACCCGGCTTGTGTTTCTACTCATAACAATTGTTAACAGAGACCCTGCTTGAGTTTCTACTCAGAACTATTGTTAATGGAAACCCATTTTGTGTTTCTAATCAGAACTATTGTTAACAGATACCCGGCATGTGTTTCTAATCAGATCTATTGTTAACAGAGACCCGGCTTTTGTTTCTACTGAGAACAATTGTTAACGGAGACCCGGCTTGTGTTTCTAAGCAGAACTATTGTTGGTAGAGACCCGGCTAGTGTTTCTACTCAGAACTATTGTTAGCAGAGACACAGCTTTGTTTCTGATCAGAACTATTGTTAACGGAGACCTGACTTGTGTTTCTACTCAGAACTATTGTTAACGGAGACCCAGCTTGTGTTTGTACTCAGAATGATTGTTAACAGAGACCCGGCTTGTGTTTCTAATCAGAACTATTGTTAACAGAGACCCGGCTTGATTTTCTAATCAGATCTATTGTTAACAGAGACCCGGCTTGTGTTTCTACTCAGAACAATTGTTAAAGGAAACCCGGCTTGTGTTTCTAATCAAAACTGTTGTTGGAAGAAACCTGGCTCATGTTTCTACTCAGAACTATTGTTAGCAGAGCTTGTGTTTCTAAACAGAACTATTGTTAACAGAGACCCGGCTTGAGTTTCTAATCAGAACTATTGTTAACGGAGACCCGGCTTGAGTTTCTACTCAGAACTATTGTTAATGGAAACCCATTTTGTGTTTCTAATCAGAACTATTGTTAACAGATACCGGGCATGTGTTTCTTATCAGATCTATTGTTAACAGAGACCTGGCTTTTGGTTCTACTGAGAACAATTGTTAACGGAGACCCGGCTTGTGTTTCTAAGCAGAACTATTGTTGGTAGAGACCCGGCTAGTGTTTCTACTCAGAACTATTGTTAGCAGAGACACAGCTTTGTTTCTAATCAGAACTATTGTTAACGGAGACCTGACTTGTGTTTCTACTCAGAACTATTGTTAACGGAGACCCAGCTTGTGTTTGTACTCAGAATTATTGTTAACGGAGACTCGGCATGTGTTTCTAATCAGAACTATTGTTAACGGCGACTCGGCTTGTGTTTATACTCAGAACTATTGTTAATGGAGATCCTTTTTGTGTTTCTACTCAGAACTATTGTTAACGGAGACCCGGTTTGTGTTTGTACTCAGAATTATTGTTAACGGAGACTCGGCTTGTGTTTCTAATCAGAACTATTGTTAACGGCGACTCGGCTTGTGTTTCTACTCAGAACTATTGTTAATGGAGACCCGTTTTGTGTTTCTAATCAGAACTATTGTTAACAGAGACTCGGCTTGTGTTTCTAATCAGGACTATTGTTATGGGAGACCCAGCTTGTGTCTCTACTCAGAACTATTGTTAAAAGAGACACGGCTTGACTTTCTAATCAGAACTATTGTTTACGGAGACCCAGCTTGTGTTTCTACTCAAAACTATTGTTAACAGAGCTTGTGTTTCTATTTTTAACAGAGACCAAGTTTGTGTTTCTACTCAGAACAATTGTTAACGGAGACCTTGCTTTTGTTTCTAATCAGAACTATTGTTAACGGAGACCCAGCTTGTGTTTCTACTCAGAACTATTGTTAACAGAGACCTGTCTTGTGTTTCTACTCAGAATAATTGATAACGGAGATCCGGCTTGTGTTTCTAATCAGAACTATTGTTAACGGAGACCCGGTTTGTGTTTCTACTCAGAATTATTGTTAACGGAGACCCGGCTTTTGTTTCTAATGAGAAGTATTGTTAACAGAGACCCGCCTATTGTTTCTACTCAGAACAATTGTTAACGGAGGCCCGGCTTGTGTTTCTACTCAGAACTATTGTTAATGGAGACCCAGCTTGTGTTTCTAATCAGAACTATTGTTAACAGAGACCCGGCATGTTTTTCTAATCAGAACTATTGGTAACAGAGACCCGGCTTGTGTTTCTAATCAGAACTATTGTTGACAGAGACCCGGCTTTTGTTTCTACTCAGAAAAATTGTTAACGGAGACCCGGCTTGTGTTTCTAATCAGAACTATTGTTGGCAGAGACCCGGCTCGTGTTTCTACTCAGAACTATTGTTAGCAGAGACACAGCTTTGTTTCTAATCAGAACTATTGTTAACGGAGACCTGACTTGTGTTTCTACTCAGAACTATTGTTAACGGAGACCCAGCTTCTGTTTGTACTCAGAATGATTGTTAACAGAGACCCGGCTTGTGTTTCTAATCAGAACTATTGTTAACAGAGACCCGGCTTGATTTTCTAATCAGATCTTTTGTTAACAGAGACCCGGCTTGTGTTTCTACTCAGAACAATTGTTAACGGAAACCCGGCTTGTGTTTCTAATCAAAACTGTTGTTGGAAGAAACCTGGCTCATGTTTCTACTCAGAACTATTGTTAGCAAAACTTGTGTTTCTAAACAGAACTATTGTTAAGAGAGACCCGGCTTGAGTTTCTAATCAGAACTATTGTTAACAGAGACCCGGCTTTTGTTTCTACTCAGAATTATTGTTAACGGAGACCCGGCTTGTGTTTCTACTCATAACAATTGTTAACGGAGACCCGGCTTGAGTTTCTACTCATAACTATTGTTAATGGAAACCCATTTTGTGTTTCTAATCAGAACTATTGTTAACAGATACCCGGCATGTGTTTCTAATCAGATCTATTGTTAACAGAGACCCGGCTTTTGTTTCTACTGAGAACAATTGTTAACGGAGACCCGGCTTGTGTTTCTAAGCAGAACTATTGTTGGTAGAGACCCGGCTAGTGTTTCTACTCAGAACTATTGTTAGCAGAGACACAGCTTTGTTTCTAATCAGAACTATTGTTAACGGAGACCTGACTTGTGTTTCTACTCAGAACTATTGTTAACGGAGACCCTGCTTGTGTTTGTACTCAGAATTATTGTTAACGGAGACTCGGCATGTGTTTCTAATCAGAACTATTGTTAACGGAGACTCCGCTTGTGATTATACTCAGAACTATTGTTAATGGAGATCCTATTTGTGTTTCTACTCAGAACTATTGTTAACGGAGACCCGGTTTGTGTTTGTACTCAGAATTATTGTTAACGGAGACTCGGCTTGTGTTTCTAATCAGAACTATTGTTAACGGCGACTCGGCTTGTGTTTCTACTCAGAACTATTGTTAATGGAGACCCGTTTTGTGTTTCTAATCAGAACTATTGTTAACAGAGACCCGGCTTGTGTTTCTAATCAGGACTATTGTTATGGGAGACCCATCTTGTGTCTCTACTCAGAACTATTGTTAAAAGAGACACGGCTTGACTTTCTAATCAGAACTATTGTTTACGGAGACCCAGCTTCTGTTTCTACTCAAAACTATTGTTAACAGAGCTTGTGTTTCTATTTTTAACAGAGACCAAGTTTGTGTTTCTACTCAGAACAATTGTTAACGGAGACTTTGCTTTTGTTTCTAATCAGAACTATTGTTAACGGCGACTCGGCTTGTGTTTCTACTCAAAACTTTTGTAAATGGAGACCCATCTTGTGTTTCTTATCAGAACTATTGTTAACAAAGACCCGGCTTGTGTTTCTAATCAGAACTATTGTTAACAGACACCTGGCTTGTGTTTCAACTCAGAACTATTGTTAATTGAGACCCTTCTTGTGTTTCAAATCAGAACTATTGTTAACGGATAACCAGCTTGTGTTTCTAATCAGAACTATTGTTTACGGAGACCCGGCTTGTGTTTCTAATCAGAACTATTGTTAACTGTGACCCAGTTTGTGTTTCTAATCAGAACTATTGTTAACGGAGACCCAGCTTGTGTTTCTACTCAAAACTATTGTTAACGGAGACTCGGTTTGTGTTTCTACTCAGAACAATTGTTAACGGAGACTCGGTTTGTGTTTCTCCTCAGAACAATTGTTAACGGAGACCCAGCTTTTGTTTCTAATCAGAAATATTGTTAACGGAGACTCGGCTTGTGTTTCTTCTCAGAACAATTGTTAACGGAGATCCGGCTTGTGTTTCTAATCAGAACTATTCTTAACGGAGACCTGGTTTGTGTTTGTACTCAGAATTATTGTTAACGGAGACTCGGCTTGTGTTTCTAATCAGAACTATTGTTAACGGAGACTCGGCTTGTGTTTCTTCTCAGAACTATTGCTAATGGAGACCCATTTTGTGTTTCTAATCAGAACTATTGTTAACAGAGACCCGGCTTATGTTTCTAATCAGAACTATTGTTAACAGAGACCCGGCTTGTGTTTCTAATCAGAGCTATTGTTAATGGAGTCCCAGCTTGTGTCTCTACTCAGAACTATTGTTAAAAGAGACACGGCTTGATTTTCTAATCAGAACTATTGTTAACAGAGCTTGTGTTTCTACTCAGAACAATTGTTAACGGAGACCCAGCTTTTGTTTCTAATCAGAACTATTGTTAACAGAGACCTGGCTTGTGTTTCCACTCAGAACTATTGTTAATGGAGACCCTTCTTGTGTTTCGACTCAGAAGTATTGTTAATTGGAATCTAATTTGTGTTTTAAATCTATGTTATTGAATTATCTTTGTATATAAACCTACGGTTATCTGTATACCATTTGATTTTGTTTGAACATAAATACAACTAAAGAGGTTTTTATTTAATTTAACCCTTTAGGGTTTAATTGCCTACTTAAAAATTAATTTAAGTAATACTTTTGCATGCTCTACCTGCAGACGGGTAATTTTATATATAAGTGTTTCGCAAGCAGAGAAAATGTCGTTAGAAAACGGAAGTAATATACATAATTACGGAACTTACATCCGGATCGATGTTCAGCTCTTATATTCTAATCCGTTTCAGAACACACTTTTCACATTTTTTAAACCAATTTACGGCCTCTTTTATTATTATCCCATTACTCTACTCAAATGAGTTTTAATAACAGACTCTGTGCAGTCATCAGATATTTTAAAAACTAGGTATGTGGTAAGGGAATTCTTTTCTACCAAGAACTAACATAATCATTTATTTTAATCTGTTTCTCACAACTTAAATAACATAGAATCAGTTGATCAAAATATGAAATACGTAATATCCTGAAACTACAACGTTGTTATTTGAAGTACGTGGTATCCCGAAACTACAACGTTGTTATTTGAAGTACGTGGTATCCTGAAACTACAACGTTGTTGTTTGAAGTACGTGGTATCCCGAAACTACAACGTTGTTATTTGAAGTACGTGGTATTCCGAAACTATAACATTGTTATTTGAAGTAGTGAGATCCTGAATCTACAACGTTGGTATTTGAAGTACGTGATATCCTGAAACTACAACGTTGTTATTTGAAGTACCTGACATCCTGAAACTACAACGTTGTTATTTGAAGTACGTGACATCCTGAAACTACAACGTTTTTATTTGAAGTACCTGACATCTTGAAACTACAATGTTGTTATTTGAAGTACGTGAGATCCTGAAACTACAACATTGTTATTTGAAGTACGTGGTATCCTGAAACTATAACGTTTTTATTTGAAGTACGTGGTATCCCGAAACTCCAACGTTGTTAAGAACTTAAATCTGGGTGGTGGGAGAGAGTCTCGTGGTGGTCTCCTCTTGACAGTCTAAAATGTTTGTAAGGTCAAAGTAATAACATTTAAATAAATATATTGCCAGATATTTTAACATTATAAAGACTTTTTTGTGATTAATTTAGTAATAACTCTTTGCTATACCTGATTCGAAGGTCTTGAATTCGAAACTTTGTTCTGTACGGTTAACTGTACCAACTTTAGGCGGATGGTGCTGTCTACTGGTAACCTTCTCCCTGGTCCGCAATTCAAAAGTTACTAAACTCATTGCATTCATGAGGTGTTGTTAAAATGTGCAAACAAGCTACACATCAAACTTGAGTCAGCATTTTAAAAGATCTATCCGTGTTATACTTAACCATTAGAACAGTAATTCACTACACTGTGCGCAGTAACTGATGGGTCATCCACCAACATTTAAAGATTGAACTATGTTATATTTAACCAACAGGTCAGTACGTTCACTACACTGTACACGGTTACTGACGTGTCATCCACCAACATTTAAAGATCTATCCGTATTATATTTAACCAACAGGACAGTAAATTTACTACACTGTACACTGTTACTGATGGGTCATCCTCCAACATTTAAAGATCTATCCGTATTATATTTAACCAACAGGACAGTAAATTTACCACACTGTACACGGTTACTTATGGGTCATCCACCAACATTTGAAGATCTATCCGTATTATATTTAACCAACAGGACAGTAAATTTACTACACTGTACACGGTTACTAATGGGTCATCCACCAACATTTGAAGATATATCCGTATTATATTTAACCAACAGGTCAGTACGTTCACCACACTGTGCACGGTTACTGATGGGTCATATACCAACATTTGAAGATTTAACTGACGAATCCACTAGAACTGTGATTCACTATAGTGTATAAATATGTATTTAAAATATGTTATTACATATTTACGCTAGCGAACTGTTTAGTACCTTTCACAGGAGCACTTGGTGAACACAGTACGATGGCGTACAGACCATGAGATTAGCCTACGGACTACACAAAACACTATGTTAGGTGCGAACGTTTATAAAGAGTGCGGTACAGTAAACACAAACTATGAAAATCTCAGCGAAACGCGTAGAAAACATCATAGAATGTATCAAAAATCATATCTTATGAATTCCCACAGACGAAACTGATTTTATTTTTTTACTAGTTTAGGTACTGCCATCTATTGATAGGTTAGGAAAGTTTTTTTAAATGTTAACCCTTTTAAAATGGCGTACATCAGTTTCAATTTCGCCTAAATAGTTAATCTGTATTTCATCAGCAGTGTCTCGAACATTAGACATGTGATATTCCAACCACACTATTTTGTAGTTCGTACACAACAATATTATATTAGATCACAAATATTTAAGTTTAAACCCACCAACTTATTGGTAAATTGTTACAACTTTCTAAACCAAAAGTAATGTACTCTAAAATTTAAGGCCGCGGCCTGGCCAGGTGGTTAAGGCACTCGACTTATAATCTGAGGGACGCGGGTTTGAATTTTCGGCACACCAAGCATGGTCGCCCTTTCAGCCGTGGGGGCGTTATAATGTGACGGTCAATTCCACTATTCGTTGGTAAAAGAGTAGCCCGAGAGTTGACGGTGGGTGATGATGACTAGCTGCCTTCCCTCTAGTATTACACTGCTAAATTGAGGACGGCTAGTGCAGATAGCCCTCGTGTAGCTTTGCGCGGAATTAAAAACAAGCTAATACACAATGTAATTATATCTACGCTAATCTAAGCTTCTATTCCTATAAAATAGCCATGTTTATAAATCAGGCAGTATTATCCATTGATACACGAGCAAGTGGGTCTGTCTTGATTATCCAAAGATATCTTGAGTCAAGCTTTCGAAACAAAATGACTTTGAATCAAATTCAACGGTAACTTTAATGTTATCAAATCGTGTTTTATCAGAAAACGTTTTACCTGTGATATTTTTTATCTCTAACACTTCTTTATCGGTAATATTTCCCGGCTTTATCAAGAATAGCACGAGTAGTAACTTAAATAACCCCCCCCACACACACACACACACGTACATTTTCCCCGTGGCTCGGCGATAAACTTAATGATTTATTACATTAAAAGTTTGGGTTCGATCATCGAGCTGGACACGGAACAAAGAACCCATTCTGTCGCTTTACGCCATCTGATGTTGCTGAGAGTTTATAATAATATTTTATAAAGCGGAATTTAAACAAAACAACACAGTATTAACAACAAATAATACAGCACGTGCTGGTAAGAAAGTTATTGTGCTTGTTTTCAAGACAGATTATAATTGTACTTTGCTTCTTCATAAAGAACATTTACCTTCAATTGATGGACAATTGAAACGTTTAAATATTTTATATAATATACAAGTTTATAAAAAATAGTTTTAAATAAACTCTTTTCGTTTCTTCTCTTGAAGTATCACAAACACGTTCATCTACTTCAAACATGTCAGTTAATAATTATATCCCTAAAACACAAAAATAACTAATTTATGTTCTCGATCACGTGATATCTTCGTAGAGAAAATTGTGATGAAACACTGTGTTCGGTGAAACGTAATGTTTCTTGAGATATTTTATCTAATAATAGATTACTCAAACAGTTGCGATACTTATGACGACATAACTGTCGGTGAAAAGTTCTTTCTTAAACTCTACTAACTTTAACATAATCATAAAAACGTTTTTTTTTTTACGAAACTTTCTTATATAGAGACAACTATCTGTTGTAGAAACACAAGTGTAGAGGGCGTAGTTTTGAAAGTTTTCTGAAAGAATTCTCTGCCTAAACGACCTATCAAAGGACTTTTTCTTGACTGATAATAAATAGCCCATGTTGTTTACCGTTACAATACGTTCCATCTGGGATACCAAATTTTCATTACACATGCTAATAACGTTGCATATTTATATATATATAAAATGAAACGTAACCTGATGGTAAACTCACACCACACACCTTTAAAATTAATGGTTGTTTCATTTTATGATATTAAGAAGAGGGAAATACACTTTGCTTTGACGTTAAGTTCAAATTAATTCGTGATAAAGAGAAACCTACTTGATGTAAAAATGTATTTTCAAGATGGCTGATATGATTATTAAAATTTTATTTAAAATACAATACAGAACTGTTCTGTACTTTATTTCAATTAAAGTGCTAATACCCACATCAACCGTCTTGAAAATACAAGTTCAATTTAGTCTTTAAATCATAATTTATTCTTCCTGAAGATGGCGCTAAGTAAATGACTCCATCCTCAAATGAGAATCAATGTTACTCTCATTTTCGAGTTTTATAGAGAACACATAAAACTCGTGTTTGGTGGCTACTTATGTTAAAACTTCTCTCCACCCTTTGACTAAATAGCTAAAGGTTAGAGGACTTAAAACGCTAAACTTTGAGATACGATCCCTACTGAACATCAAATGAACGAGCTTGCAACATTTGTGTAGCAGCTTGCAGTGGTGTGATGATGTCTGGCAGTCCAAGTAAGGTAGGTCACAAGGTCATACAGTAGTCGTCAACAACGTTACTGTTTCTCAAGTCCACTTTCAACGCAACGCTGGTTTTCAAGAGCAATTTTTCTGGATTAACGATCACGTTCTAAGTGGTTGTCACAGTTAACTGAAACTCGCGCTAGCGGAAGTGTGCTCTTATAAAACAGGGTTACATAACAATGTGCCATTTACATGGTTCATACGCAAGATAGGAGAGAGGCAGTGTCTCACGCCAAAACAAAGCTCTTGTTAAGGGAGATGACGAAAGGGTAATGATTATAAGGGTTTGTTTTCACCTGAGCCTGAACGTATTTCCTGTGAATACAAACTTATCGTCTCTGAAAATCAGCGTTAATTATGGGGAAAGTAAACGAGTTTTTATTATTTTTATTGAGAACAGAAAGAATCACCAAAATGACAACGTTATTCGTTCTCACAAAGAAGCCTGCACAATGAGCTACTCATACGCAGGGATCGAACTCCGAATTTTAGTGCTACAAGGTTTAAAGCTAACTATTCATCTACCAGGAGACAAAAGACGAACTATCGTAGTCGTTAATTACGTGGATTGTTTATTTAAATCAAAATAATACCAAATAACCCACATTACAAGTAAAAGCTCGTGGTGTATATTAGTATATACGTGGCATATACAAACACGACTTGTTTTGTCTCTATTTAGTGTAATTAAGTAATCCTCGATAATTCACGTATACAGATGGTATCCGTCTTCTGTAGCATGTATTAGTTGTTAAACTTTTCCAAGAAAGATGACACGATAGTTCAAATAAAGCTACTTGACCTGGAGTTGAATTGTGATTACTCGTGACCCCTCCAGTGTGAAACATGACTTCGCGATAAAGGGGCGCGAACCAACGACCATCAGGCTCACAGTCTGCTGCTGCTAATTAATTGTTCATTTTACCACCAGGAGACCAACAGATGTTACAAATGATTGTTACATTACCGTTGTGCTGATTTCAGTAACAACAGGACATGCGTGTTCCATTTCAGAAATGAAACACCAAATGACATAAAGTGGAAAAAATGAAACACCGAATGACATAAAGTGGAAGAAATGAAACACCGAATGACACAAAGTGGAAGAAATGAAACACCGAATGAGAAAATAAAACAAACTTTCTCTTATTTTTTAGAGAAATAACTTTATTTATGCCGTGTATCAAATGAATAATTTTAATAAAACTAACAGAACGTGCAGGTCGCTTCAGCCGGTAGAAACTAGTTTCAGATATTTAGAACACACTGTTCTTGAAGTATGCGTAGTAAGTTTTAAGATTTATATTTCTTACGAATCATTAAAAACTATTATGCTTAATGCGTCACCCGTAAGATGACCATCATCATTGGATGATTGACATTCATCTTCCGTGAACGAGGAAAAGAAGGACTGGAGAAGTCTCGATGCAGATGAGGGTCAGCTGACTGAATAAGAAACAAAACGGGTGTGACTTGATGGGTTGGTGTGATGCAGATGAGGGTCAGCTGATTGAATAAGAAACAACTCGGGTGCGACTTGGTGGGTTGGTGTGATGCAGATGGGGATCAGCTGATTGAATAAGAAACAACTCGGGTGTGACTTGATGGGTTGGTGTGCTGGAGATTGTTATTTGTATTCTCATAAACATGTTCGTGGAGCAGTTATGTTAGTCACTGTTAAATTTAGCAATCAAATATTTGGCGGCTGGGGCTTCTGATTAGTAGCCATCAGTCTAATCTATCAGTTCAAAATTATGGGGGGCCTGGCATTGCCAGGTGGGTCAAGGCGTTTGATTCGTAATCTGAGGATCGTGGGTTCGAATCCCCGTCGTACTAAACATGCTCGCCCTTTCAGCCGTCGGGACGTTATTATGTGACGGTCAATCCCACAATTCGTTGGTAAAAGAGTAGCCCAAGAGTTGGCGGTGGGTGCCGATTACTAGCTGCCTTCCCTCAAGTCTTAGACTGCTAAATTACACTGCAGATAGCCCTCGTGTAGCTTTGCATGAAATTCCAAAAAGCAAGCAAACAAACAAAATTAGGAACAGTTAACAGTCGGTTAGTTCTACATCGTTAAAACAAACAACAGTCGGTGAATGACACATGGGAGAGAGTACTACCCTTTGATGCCGTAAACTTTATCAAGACTACGCACCGCATGACTACAGACTTGAAACGTGACCACTAATTCAAACCATTCACTTCATCCTGTTCATTCGTTTTGTGATTGTCAAGGCAACTAAAATACATCTATTGTAGTGGGAAGTGAGATAATTAACTCACTAAAATATATCTATTGTAGTGGGAAGTGACGTAATTAACTCACTAAAATATATCTGTTGTAGTGGGAAGTGACGTAATTAACTCACTGAAATATATCTGTTGTAGTGGGAAGTGACGTAGTTGTTACAGCTAATACACAATAATAATCACCACAGATTGGTACTTCATAGTTCTACTAATAGTATCATAGGTGATTCAATTCCATTAGTCAAGGGCTTTTACCCACCTAAGCCTAATTAACTACGTTTCGTTAATACAAATACTTATTTCGCTGTTTCTTTTGACCACAATTTTGACTTAAGCCTTCTTTACTTCTATGCTACCTCTACTCACGATCTTTTGCACTCGATGTGGCTACACTAATGTGTTTCCGTACACTAATTTCAAGTGGTAGTTGTCCCGTATCACAACTAGAACAACTGAAATATTTAAAAAGTCTTACAAGTTTATTTTCTGGGGTGGGGGGGGTGAGCAAAAAGCGAGAAATCGTCTCCTTATATTAAATAAACTGACACCAATTCGATCTCTTATCGGGTTTGAAAATAGCTCTAGGTATCTTTGAGGGTAGAATATTATGTGATTAGTTACTTTAAAAACATGAAAGATGGTAGCACTCGTTCATTGATGTCAAAATAAGGGAAAAGTGATGAACGTTTAGTTCGTTTCTCATAACGAGGACATTCTGTCTGATGAGCATCTGTCCTGATTCATAATTAACTTATTTGTTCTTCCTATTAGATCTGATAAAAGGTGATATGTGATATGACAACGAATATGCTTTCCAGTGGGATAAAGTGTTGATTGCATTTAAAGAGCGGTATTTGTGATTTGAATCTAACTGAAAACTGTTACAGTTATACACTAACACGGACGAAACTTCTGATTGTAACCAGACAGTTTCCTGAGACCAACTCACTTTTTGTAAAGTCTGGTTATATTTAGTGGTTTTGTTTGTTCAAAACATTTCTAGTTGTTATTTCACACACCATTTTAAAATACAAAAACACACAAAGTGTTTATAAATTTTACTGTGTCTCGTAGAAAAATGTTAAATTACTAAATCTGTTAATATCTGTTAACAAAGTTAAAATACTAAATCTGTTAATATCCGTTAACAAAGTTAAAATACTAAATCAGTTAATATACGTTAGCAACGTTAAAATACTAAATCTGTTAATATATGTTAACAATATTAAAATACTAAGTCTGTTAATATATGTTAACAATATTAAATACTAAATCTGTTAATATACGTTAACAACGTTAAAATACTAAATCTGTTAATATCCGTTAACAAAGTTAAAATACTAAATCTGTTAATATACGTTAACAACGTTAAAATACTAAATCTGTTAATATCCGTTAGCAACATTAAAATACTAAATCTGTTAATATATGTTAACAAAGTTAAAATACTAAATCTGTTAATATATGTTAACAAAGTTAAAATACTAAATCTGTTAATATTCGTTAGCAACGTTAAAATACTAAATCTGTTAATATACGTTAACAAAGTTAAAATACTAAATCTGTCAATATACGTTAACAAAGTTAAAATACTAAATCTGTTAATATACGTTAACAACGTTAAAATACTAAATCTGTTAATATACGTTAACAAAGTTAAAATACTAAATCTGTTAATATCCGTTAGCAACATTAAAATACTAAATCTGTTAATGTATGTTAACAACGTTAAAATACTAAATCTGTTAATATCCGTTACCAACATTAAAATACTAAATCTGTTAATGTATGTTAACAACGTTAAAATACTAAATCTGTTAATATCCGTTAGCAACATTAAAATACTAAATCTGTTAATGTATGTTAACAACGTTAAAATAAAGAATCTGTTAATATCCGTTAGCAACATTGAAATACTAAATCTGTTAATATATGTTAACAAAGTTAAAATACTAAATCTGTTAATATATGTTAACAAAGGTAAAATACTAAATCTGTTAATATACGTTAACAACGTTAAAATACTAAATCTGTTAATATACGTTAACAAAGTTAAAATACTAAATCTGTTAATGTATGTTAAGAATATTAAATACTAAATATTTTAATATACGTTAACAACATTAAAATACTAAATCTGTTAATATATGTTAACAAAGTTAAAATACTAAATCTGTTAATATCCGTTAACAAAGTTAAAATACTAAATCTGTTAATATCCGTTAGCAACATTAAAATACTAAATTTGTTAATATACGTTAACAACGTTAAAATACTAAATCTGTTAATATACGTTAACAAAGTTAAAATACTAAATTTGTTAATATCTGTTAGCAACATTAAAATACTAAATCTGTTAATGTATGTTAACAACGTTAAAATACTAAATCTGTTAATATCCGTTAGCAACATTAAAATACTAAATCTGTTAATGTATTTTAAGAACGTTAAATACTGAATCTGTTAATATCCGTTAGCAACATTAAAATACTTAATCTGTTAATATATGTTAACAAAGTTAAAATACTTTATCTGTTAATATCCGTTAACAAAGTTAAAATACTAAATCTGTTAATATACGTTAACAACGTTAAAATACTAAATCTGTTAATATACGTTAACAAAGTTAAAATACTAAATCTGTTAATATACGTTAACAACGTTAAAATACTAAATCTGTTAATGTATGTTAACAACGTTAAAATACTAAATCAGTTAATATACGTTAGCAACGTTAAAATACTAAATCTGTTAATATACGTTAAGAAAATTAAAATACTAAGTCTCTTAAGAGACATCAACGTGTTTAATCCAGTTGTTAACTAAGAGAATATCACGTGCTATTTACCTCGCAAACTTGTGACTCAAGAGGCGATGAATCGCACTTTACTGGTTCACTCGTATAAGGTCACAAGAAGGAATACATTATAAAGATAATTTATTTCGTACTGGGAAAGACCTGGTCCAATAAAATGGACTGAGATATAATTTTAGCCTCTGAGTAACCGACCTCTAACAACAAGGAATTGAAAAGAGTCATCTGTGGGCATTCATCTCCCCTACCGACTAAAAAAGAAAAAAAGGCCAATTGTGTTTAAAACATATGCCAAGTTAGCACTGTCAAATGATCGATATTATGTTAGAGAACAGTCTTTATTTCTTGACTATGGTAAAACAAGTGTGATGAAAATTATGTTTTCATTTCCAACACATCTACGTACGATATTTACTGGATTCCATCTCGATTCCACCTTCTCGTTCGTACCCAGTCAACTGTGCCTTTAAGACTTGTCCCTATTCAGGGCCGGAAGCATGGTGGACAATAGAACAGCTATTTGTCAGAGAAAGGAATGCGTTTCCGCTCCCCGACTGCTTTTCGACCCTGAGGCGGATGCAAGCTGAAGCGGAAACATTAAGGTTCTATTTTGGCGCAACCAGTCACGTTCAAAGCTTTCGCTGGGGTTCTGTTGCCTCGTGGGGTGAGACTCCTTCTTGTGTTGTGCAGTTCCTTTAACGTTCAGTTTGTAACGAGGAAGAGACAGCGAAACGTTGTGTATATGTGTGTGTGTTGGCTGGTGATTCACCGTTTCTCCTTGTCAGAACAAATTTACGAAGAATGAAGGACAGGTAAGACCGGCCATCGCTGGTCAAATTCTTTAATGGTATTTTATCTCAGAAATAGTAAAAGTTACATTTTGAAACACGTTACGAAAGAGGTAAGTTTTCGTCTATTTCGGGAATCACCTAAATATAATTTAAAAACAAGAAAAAAGATTCATTTCGCTTTCGAAACTGCTGGCGACAGAAATTTCAACATGAATTGTTGTGTTTAGTTTAAGACTGGGTATATATATCAGTAGTTGTTTACATATACAAATGATCTAAAATGTATTTGTTTGTTTTATATGTATCTGCGTTGTGTTCTTCGGAGATGGAACCTCGAACTATAGTACCATAAATCTCAAAGTCACTGCTGAGCTGTTGGGGCAGTTTATTTTATTATATAAGTGAATGGTTCAAAGAACGTAAAACGTGTGTTATAAGACTTAAAGTTATGGTAAGTGACATCTTTTGAGCTGAGAATTTGACTTAGGTTTTAGATACATGTATTGAAATAGTTCCAGTAATTGTTGTTTCTCGAGAGCTATTTCAATCCAGAGGGTTAGTGTAGTTTGTTGTATAGCCAGTTTTAAAAAGACCAGCTCTACATGATCTGTCTTTAATTAAAACATGTAATCTGTTGTAAAATCAGTTTTAAAAACATCAGGTTTCCTTGGTTTGTTTATATATAACTGCTAGTTACCAATGCCTGTACAGTTGTATTCAATATTTGCTAATGACCGTATACAATCAATGGCCAATTTATTAGATACACCTACTCTTTAATGCTAATAGCCAAATAGCGAATCATATGGCTGCAGCTCAATATATAAAGCAAGCAGACATGGTCATGAGATTTAGTTGTTGTTCGAGAAAGCTGGCTGACAGGAAGACCACAAATATTTAAATAACCACTCTTCACAACAGTTGTGTACAAAAGGGCATTTCTGAACGCACAATGCGTCGAACCTTGAAGTAGTTGGACACAACTGCAGAAGACCACGCTGGGTTCGACTCCTGTCAGCTAAGAACAGGAAGATGAGGCTACAGTGGACATGGGATCACCAAAACTGGATGATTGAAGATTAGGAAAACGTCGTTTGGTAAGATGAATTTCGATTTCTGCTGCAACTCTGAAGATGATAGGATCAGAATTTGATGTAAACAGCATGAATCCTTGGATCCATCTGCTGGTGGTGGTGTGATGGTATGGGGAATGTTTTCTTAGTACACATCAGGCTCCTTAATACCAATTGAGCATCATTTTAATACCACAGCATACATAAGCATTGTTGCTGACCACGTGCATCCCTTTATGGCCTCAGTCTTCCCGGATTTTAATGGCTATTTCCAGCTGGATAATGCACCGTGTCACAAAGCATACATTATTTCAAGCTGGTTCTACGAACTTGGTAGTAATTTCGGTGTACTTCAACGGCCTGCACAGTTCCCAGGTCTTAATCCAATACATCACCTTGGGAATGAGATGGAACTGGAGGTTTGTAGTATGAATGTGTGGCTGACACATTTGCAGGAAGTGTGTGATGCTGTCGAGCCAACATGAACCAAAATCTCTAAAGAATGTTTTTAGCACCTTGTTGAATCTATGCCATGAAGAATTCCGGCTGTTCTGATACGAGATAGGTGTACCTAATAAAGTGGCTACTGTGTGTACATTATGTATACCATATTTGTTATTAATACCCAGTATTTACTAACGTTTTCCTGTTTATTTTGCTTGCATTTAAAAAAAAAAAATACTAAAATTAACAATATTGATCTTACGTATAAATAGTTTAATGAAAATATGGACTTCATTACTGAGAAATATACTATACGAGTCACAAGTTCTATTAGATAGCATTCCTAGATCGTGCTCGGAGTTAAATTCAATGATAAGGAATCTTTAATAAAATTTTCTTTGAATTCATTCACTGTTAAACGCATTTTTAGAGTTATAAGCCCTTATAATTAGACCTTTAAGTTCGTCAAGTGCGTAAAAGTGTGTTGTGAAAACTTACATTTAAAGAAAACAACAACAACAACGAACACGTAATTTTGTTCTCTTAAAAAAAAAAAAAGTGATCGTTGTTGGGCTACAGTAGAGATACCGAAACGTTATATACTCAAACACAGACGAAACGTCGTCCTGCTCAAGAAACAGGGCACCTGTAGAGAAACGTTGTGAAACTCGAGAAACAAGGTAGGAACAGTCCATTGGAACATTGCGTAAAGTACCAACGAAGCAACACAAACGATTACTATGGCATGAACGTTGTCTGCTAACGAAACGTGTTTACAATCGGTTATTTCATCAGATTTTAAATTTTAAACACTGTATTACTTATTCGGTTCCATTGGGAAAGAAGTGTATTAAACAGTACTCTTAAGATTTTAGTCTTAAACGAGTGATTGAACTTTTTAAATGTGATGTTTTTAGCAATTTCATTTTTTTATGGTCAACTTCCAACATTTTCATCGTTACGAACAGGCCTTTTTGTTGGTTAAGAGTGTTCATGGGAAAACTATGTGCTGCTAATTTACACGTTTTGAATACTCGAGATAAATTTGGGAATGTTGCGTTGATGAGCTGGTGTTGCTTGAGTGACCAACTGCAACAACGCCTTGCAAGCTTGAGAGCTAACAAAGGAAGCAGACTGACCTCTTACGAGTTCGTTTCCCGTGTCAGAGAAGGCTCTTGTGTGATATCGAGTTTTATTTTCTTCAATATAAGATCAAATTGTTTAATTTCAAAATGCTCCCGTTGTAACAGCAGCTATTTTCATTTCTTCGAAAAAAGTGTGATGTCACACTATTGAAATTAAATTTTGTTAATTTGTTTGTTGGATTTGGCTCAAAGTTGCATGAAGACTATTTGTTCCTAACTTTGAAGTTATAGAAGAAATTTTATTCCTAAATAAACAATGACAACACTACATCTTCTTGCAATAAGTTCGTATCAAGACAGATGGTTAACTTAAACACTCCAAAACAGCGGTAAAACGACGAATACAAAGTTATTTAGAAATATTTTTCTTGCTTATTTTACTTTTCACTTAAATGCAATACAGATATAACACGGGTAGGGTTAGCCGTATAGTTCGCTAGTTAGGCATTTTGTTCATTTCATATTTTGTGTTTCCTAACAAAAAATAAAAAAAATAAATAATGATTCTTGTTATTAGCATTTTTGGAAAAAAAGAAATAGTTATATTGCAAGCTATTTGATGCACCACAATATTGTGTTTTATAGGTGACGTCATTTATTCGTGTAACATATTGTCGAATATTTTGTAATTTATAGATGGCGCTATACACTTTCGCAGCGATTTGTTACTGAGTTAGGCCTAATTATATTTCCTGATTTCGATGAATAATTTTGAGAATTTTAAAATAAATGTAAGTAGTCCTTAAAAGCACTTGATAACAGAGCTTAAGTAAAAAGAGAAATGGATGTTTGTGGTGTGTTTAATTTCATAAAATATTCATTTTATTCCTGTCTTGCATCATATTGCTATTAATATTATAGTGTTAGGTATGATGCCTTAATTTCGCTCCACCCCAAATTGTGGTAACAGAAGTTACGAATATCTAACTGCACAATATGGTTTGTAATAAAAATCTCATGTACTGATGTTATTAAGACAATGTGTAAAACGTAAAAATATTAATCCTTTCTGAGACAAGTTTAATAACAATAGTTGTCTGTGTATATAAAGTAAAACTGTCTTATTGTCTAAGTCATTTTGAGACCTTGTAGCTAGTATCGACACCAGCGGCGGGAAGTGCGCACTTAACATTCTAACGTCGCAAGTTGTCATGAGATACTAACTTGCTGATCCAATTTCAATGACGCGTGGCAGATGGAACACCAACTATCGAGTGTAAATGGATGACCAACTTTGGATTGACAAATATTTCAATTTAAAACTTTATTGCTGCGAATTATACATGAAGATGTTCTATATCTTCTAATGCCCATAAAGAGATATAGTTAGCAGTAGTGTCTTAATATGCAGTAATGTAACACTGATTGGTGGCTGGTAACATCATTAAGTATTATCTCGTATTCTTCAATATTAGTATGGAAAATTTTACTACAATTTTTCCACAGCCAGTGTGTTATCCAATGCCCGAAAATACATGGAGGGGAAAGTTGGTTAGTTTAAACATCAAGATGACAAAAACGCACGCCAGTAATGTGCTAGACAAATGTGACGCGCGTGCGGGCAGGTGTGTGACGCGTGCTCAGCGTCGTTTTGTTGTTTGTAAAACACGCTTTTTGATGCATCAGCTGCTTGTCGGCGTCCGGAACTTTATAGGGTAAGAAACCTTTTATGATAGTCACGTGGGGATCCCCTGGACACCAACAGCTGTTTTACGAGCGCAGAGCAGTGTTTGACTTTGCGACGACACATAGCAAGATACATTAGTCTTACTTTTCAAACTTCCACGTAAGTTATAGTGGGCTAGTTAACGAACGTGCATAATATGTGTTTATAGGAAAGTTCACATTTACGTTAGTTTCTATAGATCTCTGTATATGTTAGGTTTGATGCTGAAAGATTAAAGAAACAACCTATTAGAGCTATGGAGGCAAGAAAGAGGAAGGTACTATTCACTTGAGGTTTTATTAGACATATACTGTTCACTGGAGGTGTTATTAGAAAGGTGCTGTTCACTAGAGGTGTTATTAGACAGTTACTGTTCAGTTGAGGTGTTATTAGACAGCTGCTGTTTAGTTGAGGCGTTATTAGAAAGGTACTGTCCACCGGAAGTGTTATTAGAAAGGTGCTGTTCACTGGAGGTGTTATTAGACAGGTACTGTTCACTGGAGGTGTTATTAGAAAGGCGCTGTTCGGTTGAGGTGTTTAAACAGGTACTGTTCATTGGAGGTGTTATTAATCACGTATTGTTCACTGGAGGTGTTATTAGAAAGGTGCTGTTGAGTTGAGGTGTTGTTAGAAAGGTACTGTTCACTGGAAGTGTTATTAGAAAGGTGCTATTCACTGGAGGTGCTATTAGAAAGGTGCTGTTCAGTTGAGGTGTTGTTAGAAAGGTACTGTTCACTGGAAGTGTTATTAGAAAGGTGCTATTCACTGTAGGTTTTATTAGAAAGTACTGTTCATTTGAGGTGTATACAGATGGAGATAATTGTAAAAGGTGTGAACGTTATTTATTTATTTTTGTGAGAAAGGTGGCAAGCTTTCATTACATTGGTAGGTTCTTTAATCACGTCTGTAGGCTTGCGTAGGTTTATCTCCATACAACCACTGATATATTTCCTGTTTGATGTTTGGCTATCACCCTTTGAATAAAGATAATTCTGAAGAGTTTTATTTCCGGTATACCATATCAGTAAAAGCACAAACGACCCTTTTGGTTTGGTCTAGTTCATTTTGAATTTCGCGCAAAGCTGCCCGAGAGCTATCCGCGCTAGTAGTCCATAATTTAGCAGTGTAAGACTAGAGGGAAGGCAGCTAGTCATCATCACCCACCGCCAACTCTTGGGGTACTCTTTTATCAACGAATAATGGGATTGACCGTCACATTATAATGCTCCCACTGAAAGCGCGAGCATGTTTGGAGTGACGGGGATTCGAACCCGCGACCCTTTTCATAACACATTCACTACAGTAACTCACTGTATTTTTATTTTTTTTTAGATCTAACACCCTGATGATGCACACTACCCTTCTTCCCGAGACCCTGGCTTGTCCTTGTCACGGTGTTTCCGCATTCACTGTACCTTCCTTTCTCGACCCCTGGGATCGCCTCAAGCTCGTGGATTCCTGGCCTCATGGAGACCAAGTTACTGCGGAACCAACTTCTACAGCTGCTACTGAACTTCTTCTGCCTAAAGGTACCAAACTCATGACGTTATCTATTTCTTATCTCCTTCTTAATTGACATGCGCAGAACAAATAGATTTGATGTAGAAACATTGAAGCTAAAACAAGTTTTAGAAGAGAACGTACATTTCTACAATACAATCAGAGTTAACATTTCTTTTAAAGAATCAGTACCATAGTTATGAAAATCATAGTAACACGTTTAAATAGACATAACATTGCTGCAACAAATAGAAACACATAACAATAACATGGTTCTCTGGTATAAGGTATAATTTGATTTTCTTCATGTTATTGATTGAGATTATCGCGTTGTGGAGCCAATTTATTTGTTTTCTTCTAATCAACTGTTAAAAATAATGGTTTACAAAGTAAAACAACAAATTGTTTTTATAATAATTTTATCTAGCCTAGTTTTGTACGATCGTTCGGATAATCCAACATACATCCTGTTTGTTTTATTCTTTGATAGACCCACGTCACTGGACACGTGAGCACGTAGCCTTGTGGTTGCAACACATGACGTCACGTCATCGCTTACCTGCAGTGCAGTTGGATCGCTTTCTAATGAATGGAAAGGCATTGTGCCTTATGAACATAGAAATGTTTGTCAGACGAGTTCCACTCGGCGGCAAGCTACTCTACAAGGACTTCCAGCTCAGGTTGAGCAGCGCTCTCTATTGTTAATATTTATTAAGAAGAAAAGATATGTAAGACATACGAAACTGTATCGTGGAGCTAGTCATTTGATGTGTGATATTTTTGTTCTGTATCACGAAGTTATTTGTTCATTATGTGTGTAAGTAAACGGTAACATAAGTCCAGACATGCTATTCCTATATTTCTAAGGTTATTTACCATTGAACTAAGCCAGAGACTAACATGCCATAGGATTATAAAGTAAGGACACATTGAGTTCTTGTGAAGACTGTGAGTTTTGCGCACTTTGTTTTCCCTGTTGTATTGTGTCACCAATAAATCTCACAGAACATTTTGTTTTGAATGTATACATTAAGTTTCGTAATTAATTCATACGTTTGCCACTTGATATTTGTCAAAGAGTAACTTGGAGGTATAGAAACTGGTTCCCATATCTCGATGAACTAATAGTAATTTTGACCAAAGCAAGCTGGACCGGGCGTCTCATTGCCACAAAAATGCGCTCCGCACTTTGGGATCGTGGAGGCACAATAAGAATAACGGTCAAATCCAACCATTCTGTGACACAAGAGTTACCAACCCTGTAGTCTTTCAAGTTCGACATCTGGGACAATGATGCTAAAATAACTAGTGTATATTTTGACAGAAATCCGAAAACAAAGAAATGAAAGCCAGATACATACATAGATCAGAGTAAAAATAACAAAACTGAAACCGAGTAACCATTTAAATATGCAGGTCGAACTATAAGAGTGAACCGTTATGCAACAGAAAATTATAATGAATGGAATTCGTTAAGTTTTCAATTGGTAAACGCTGTTATTATCAACAAGTGTGAAGACCAGCAGTCCAAATTCCTGGGGTTGTATAGTGTGTTTTTAACGTGCTTTATTAAGCCTTTTTTAACTCATAACACAGTAAAAATAATTGAAGACAGATGGGTTTAGATGAACATAGCTTATTTCTGTACATATGTTAGTACAAAGATCAGCTATGAGGTACCTGCACAATACTCACTAAAGGGATTAAAACCCTAATTATATCATTGCAATCTTTTAACCTAACCGTGAGCCTTGGAACCTATCAATTAGTTTAGTTATACATAAATTAATAATTTAGTGAATTCCTTTTGTCACTAACTATTCTATTACTAGAAGAACTGTATTACTAGCAACAGTGATAAATATGTCAGCTGTACAGTGATACAGCTATTACTACAAGAACTGTGTTACTAACAACAGTGATAAATATGTCAGCTGTACAGTGACAGAGCTATTACTACAAGAACTGTGTTACTAACAACAGTGATAAATATGTTAACTGTACAGTGACAGAGCTATTACTACAAGAACTGTATTACTAACAACAGTGATAAATATGTCAGCTGTACAGTGACACAGCTATTACGACAAGAACTGTACTGCTAGCAACAGTAATATGTCAACTGTACAGTGACAGAGCTGTTACTTGAAGAACTCTATTACTAACAACAGTGACAAATATGTCAGCTGTACAGTGACACAGCTATTACTACAAGAACTGTACTGCTAGCAACAGTAATATGTTAACTGTACAGTGACAGAGCTGTTACTAGAAGAATTGTATTACTAGCAACAGTGATAAATATGTCAGCTGTACAGTGACAGAGCTATTACTACAAGAACTGTACTGCTAGCAACAGTAATATGTTAACTGTACAGTGACAGAGCTGTTACTAGAAGAACTGTACTGCTAGCAACAGTGATAAATATGTCAGCTGTACAGTGACAGAGCTGTTACTAGAAGGACTGTATTGCTAACAACAGTGATAAATATGTCAGCTGTACAGTGACACAGCTATTACTACAAGAACTGTACTGCTTGCAACAGTGATAAATATGTCAGCTGTACAGTGACAGAGCTATTACTACAAGAACTGTATTACTAACAACAGTGATAAATATGTCAGCTGTACAGTGACACAGCTATTACTACAAGAACTGTACTGCTAGCAACAGTGATATGTTAACTGTACAGTGACAGACCTATTACTACAAGAACTGTATTACTAACAACAGTGATAAATATGTCAGCTGTACAGTGACACAGCTATTACTACAAGAACTGTACTGCTAGCAACAGTGATATGTTAACTGTACAGTGACAGAGCTGTTACTACAAGAACTGTATTACTAACAACAGTGATAAATTTGTCAGCTGTACAGTGACACAGCTATTACTAAAAGAACTGTACTGCTAGCAACAGTGATAAATATGCCAGCTGTACAGTGACAGAGCTGTTACTAGAAGAACTGTATTACTAACAACAGTGATGAATATGTCAGCTGTACAGTGACACAGCTATTACTACAAGAATTGTACTGCTAGCAACAGTGACAAATATGTCAGCTGTACAGTGACAGAGCTGTTACTAGAAGAACTGTATTACTAACAACAGTGATAAATATGTGAGCTGTACAGTGACACAGCTATTACTACAAGAACTGTACTGCTAGCAACAGTGAGAAATATGTCAACTGTACAGTGACAGAGCTGTTACTTCAAGAACTGTTATCCTAGCAACAGCAATAAATATGTTGACTGTGTTGTGGCAGAGTTATTACTACAAGAACTGTACTCTCCTAGCAACAATGTATGTAAATATAATGTTGCTGTTTATTGTATGTCTACTTAACTTCTTCCCATGGTGTTTATGGATCTTTAACAAAATCATATGGAGGTTCAATAAAGCTTATGCTAGAGTAAGTACAATAATCTGTGTTGTGGTTTTTTTACGACCATTTCTTTCCACTAGTTCACCATGTGTTGATGGATTTTCAGCAAATATTGCGTGAATGTTTGTTGTATCAATGTGGAGATACATGTATATGTGCGGTTTCACATTTCTTTGATTATGTTTTTAAGGGTGCTTTTTACAATTACGTATAAGGGAAGCAACTCTTCATGTACCAAAGGCAACTTTCAATAATCATTTATGTTCGTTCTCTTCTGTAAGTGGATGGATTTGCCATCTAGTGATAACTATCTTAACTATGTAGTATCAGAAGTACGTTTGCAGGAAATAACACTGCTAGCAACAACGATAGGTGCGTTGACATCATTACAGGGTGTCCCAGAAGTCTGGACCCATAGAGAAAAATACAAAATTTCATTTTAATTTGTTACCCAAAATGCCTACCAATCACAAACTAGTTCTTTGTATACTGTGCCTTCGGGGTATTTACTTCCCTTAAATGTGTATAGCTGACACTAGAAATGTGTTTGTGTGACTTTAAGAATAGATTTTATTTATTTATATTAAGAATATATATATATATATGTCTATTTTTCTATGGAGTCAAAATTTCAAAACACCCTGTACAATAATTAACTCTGAAAACAATGATGAAGTGATTGTGTTAACTTATTGTAAAGAAATGAACCCCTAACAACATCGATAAATTAAATGTGTTAACTAACCGTGACGCAACAGGAATACGAGAGAATAAAAACCTACTGAACAGTAAAAAAGACATCGTATGTTGTTGTCGCTTAACATATTTATAATTAGCAAAAAATATCTTTCTCGATACAGCGGTTGAATGAGTTAACTTTGTGTAGTATTGTTTTTGTTTAGAATATATTCCAGCCCTTAGCATGAAATCTTTGTCGTGAGTGGTAGAGAGCGCATCACGTGACTTAGAATCTTTTTTAGTTTTCCCTGGTTGTTAAGGCCGTTGCTATGTGTGTGAGGTCGTAGCGGAAATTTCACAGACGACGGTAGCACGGTGAAAGTATGGTGATTTATTTAGGCCTAATTACAAATAATATGCTCAAACCCACGAAATAAATGTGGACACATTTTATAGTGTAAGACATCATTTACTCACACATGAAGAGCTACAGAGGTGTTTAGATAGCAGACATTTTAAGACAATTTTATTCGCTTCAGTTAAAACGTGGTGATTTACTTAGGCCCAATTTACAAACAACGGCAGAAGTCTCGCCATCATCCAAGGCGAATTTGCTACTGTAGTTAGACAGGTGCGTAGTTTATAGTTTATTGTTATGATTACATGATGGTCTATTATATTTTGAAATGTAAATTATTTCTTATATGACTTATTGGTTTATTTATTACTAATTCTTAACATGAGGTAAAAATCTTCAAAGAAATGTTAAACTTTAAGATTTACATGTAGGCCTCGGTTTGGTGGCTAAGTATACTAAGACATTATATGAGATTAAAACTGAAAACAGAATAAAAATTACTTTTGCCCGTGATGAAGCAATAAAACAACTGCCTTACAGTAGCTCAGTGGCATGTCTGCAGACTTACAGCGATAAAAAACGGGTTTCGATACTCGTGGCAGGCAGAGCTCTGATAACCCTTTGTGTATTGGTTTGGTTTCTTTTGAATTTTGCGCAAAGGTACTTAGAGGGCTATCTGCTTTCCATTTGTGTTGTTTTGTACTTAATTATAAACAACTGTTAACTGGTGAAGTGTTTTATGAGACGTCATTGTCATATTTGGAGAAACAATACCATTCCAATGCGAGGTTTATCTTTAGATACACAATAAAAATTATAATAATAAATATTAACATTTATTTATTTATTTGAAAGTTGAAAACAGGAAAGTTTTCACAGCTTTCAGGCCCAGCATGATCAGGTGGTCAGGGCACTGAACTTGAAATTTGAGGGTCGCGGTTTCGAATCCCCATCACACATGCATGCTCGCTCTTTCAGCCGTGGGGGCTTTATAATGTCACGTTCAATCCCTCACTGTTGGCTGGTAAAAGAGTGACCTAAGAGTTGGCGGTGGGTAGTGATGACTAGCTGACTTTCCTCTAGTCTTACATTGCTAAATAAGGACGGCTAGCGCAGATAATCCTCGTGTAGTTTTGCGCAAAAAAGCAAAACAAACAACAACAATACAAACAATGACAGATTTGAATGGAATGCCATTTCTTCATGTTGATATAAAGTTAATAAATGCCATTACAGTGTTCTGGGGGGTACATGTATTCATGATATAAAGGTTTAATACCAGGTCATTACTTATTTTGGCACTAAACTATTGTATAAAACACATTCAACGTTTTATTGGGAGGTAACCTGACAATGTAGAATTTTGTGATCTAGTTACACAAAACACTAAGAAACATTTGCATCAAATTTCATTTAGCCTTATTCTATATTATTATTCGTACAGGAGTTGTATTTTCCTTATAAGGTTCTATATCTATCTTGAGGGTTCAGAGGGCTAAAAATCAGAGTTTGTTCCAAACGCTGGGCACAGTTCAAACAAGTTCTTTGTTTTCAGATGAAACGAAAGAACTGATCAGATCAAAAGTAAACATTATTTTTGATATTTGTGAACAATATGTAGTTAATAACATAACACGCTACAAAAACATGTTAACATCGTATAGTATAAATATTACCTCTGATTTACTAATTAGAGTGACCAAAGAATCTCCGAACTTCAAGTTTAAACCGAAGCAACCTTTATGTTAATTAAAACTGACCCACCAGATAGAAAACAATGAAGATAAAAATAACCGACTTTGATAGGACTGAGCTAAACCTTACACTTAATATAATGACAGTGTATTTTACGATCTAATACTATGTTCTTTATACAAAACATACATATTGTATTCGACTATATTACTTTTCCTTTTTCATCCTATCCTAAAATTATCTTATTCAATTAATATTTAATTATAATCGTTTTTTTCACATGTGTTAACTAACACACAAAATAACTTTTTGAGACGTAATATTTTGATCTCTGCTTTAAAAATTCTGTATCTGTCAAGATCACTGTTAAATTATTACTAGTAAGTTTGTACGACTTTCTCTTGTAGTGAATGATTTTATTTAGTGATATAAAGCCGACAACACGATTGTCAACTAAACACATCGTTCGATAGTTACTGCTAAGAGGTTCTACGAAATTTGACTCTCAACGATTAGTGAAAATTGAAAATAATACAGTTTACACACAATAGCAGTTAATTTTGGCTAAACTTTATTGCCATCTAGTGAGACCTGGTGGAATTACCCTCGTATGTAAAAAGTAACAAAAATATATTAATACCAAATTTAGGCTTAAAATAAGTTATTAAAAATGTAAGTATCTTTTTACACGTCTCCACAATAACAATAGGACATAAAACAAACATCTGGAAATATACTGTTGGTGTGAACGTTATTTGTATTCACTGTGAGGAAAACTTATACATTATAAGGTATAGACATCGAAATTAAATAGTTTCGAAACATTAAGTTTATTTATTAATAACGTGAAATTTCTCCCAGGTAACTTAATGGTTTAAAATGTTTTGCTTGTTGATAAACATTCCAGAAACTATTTTTAACCAAATTTATGCAATAAAAAAGCATCCTTTGACTTTGAAAATAAAATTATTTTAATAAGGAAAAATTTTGGCATTAGCGAAACTGCTTAGTGCTTTTAGCTATTACTAGATAGCGCTAAACGATAATGAAATTTCAACTAAAACGGTCTCAAAGAAAACAATAGCCAATGTCTTTGCTTCTTTGTTTGTAATTAGTCACAGAGCAAACAACAGACTATCTGTGTTGTTCCCACCTTAAGTTTAACATTATAAACTTTCCGAACTAGGACATAACATCAACATATACTAGCGTATATATTTCTCTACAAGTGGGTTTTCTCGACATCACGGATTATTTGTTCCTTTTTTTTTTGTTTTTGGATCAAACAGATAAAATTAATTAAGATAAATTTAACTGAATTATATAGAACCCAATGTATTGTATTAAGGAATCAAGTCCTGCTATTAAATTATTTCAAAAAACAGTCATAAATTCCCAGTGGAAATTTCATTACAAACTTAACTCGATCAAAGAAGTTCTGTGTATAACTAATTTTGTGACTTCGTGGCAAATCTGTGGGTTGAAAGGGCTAAAATCAGGCTTCGTGACAGACAGAGCACAAATAGTTTAGTTTTAGCTTTGCACTTTAAACAATAAAACTGAAATTAGTGTAGAATGTGATATAGGCAAGATGGACCAATAGTCCGAACACGTTATGTTAAAACTATTACTTAATAGGGTTTATCAACCATTATGTTACTTAGTACAGCTTGTAAACTTATTTTTTGTACATAATACACCATACAGACCATTATGTTGTTCAATACTGTTTATAGACGGTTATAATGTAACCGTTTCAGTTACTCAATACAGATCTACTTGATGGGACCATCTTTGTAAACTTACAGCTTATCTGATATGTTAAATTATTAAAATACTTTGCTATAAATGTGGATATAAATTAAAATATGCATTACTTTTATTAAACTTTAATCATTTAAAAACTCATTACTGGTCATAAAATGCTATGACTGTCAAAAGTAGTAAATTCATTACCACGAGCTAACGGAAGATTATAATAGAATGTTACAAGCAGTTACAAATATGTGAAATATTTTAAAACCCAAAACCTTAATAAACAAGTGGATTCAATTTCTGATTAACCGAGTAGAAACTTAAAATGTTTTACAATAAATAACACGAAACTATATACAAGTCATTTTAATTGTAGACATCTAATAGTTACATTTGTTTTTATAAACCTATTTGTTCTACATGTATTTCCATTGTTATAAACATGAAAATGAAATCTAGCGAACACTGATTTGGAGAAGCAGGTGACTTAACACAAACCTGTTATCTCGGATGAAAGTGTGGGAAAACCTTTTTTATATTTACTTGACTCGAATTCGAAACCGAGACTTCTCGCACAGTGAGGTGTGTGTGTATGTGCTTACTGCCAATTTAGCACTTTTTAAATAATTCAGTCACTAAGCGAAACATGAATGTTGCTTCACACGTTTTTTGGACTTCGAGTACAATTTTCATGTTGCAAGTGCATTCAACACTTAAAATAAACTGATGGATCTGTTTATTAAATCTATATCTTTGTATTCAAAGTTTACACATGGAAGTATAATATTTACATAAGTTTTTGTTCTTAACTCGCTTGTGAAGTAATGCTATTTTATCTGAGATTCACTATATGTTGGTTTTATACAACTTACTCGAGCATTACTGCCGGTGGTAAAGTCTATATAGTGTCATAAACTTGGTCATGAGAACTGAACACAACGATTACATACCTAGTGTTAAGATGGTCGACTGTTAACTTTTGTATTTCTGTGTATCAGGAATTTTAAAAACTGCTGAAAATCAACGAAAGTTTTACAAAAAATTATATATAAATGTAAATAAGTCTTATATACATTGACAACCGTGATATCTGTCTTCGCCTCTCTTCCGTTTGAAAAGCTGTGCACGCAGTCAGAGCTCAACATTCATTTGTAAAATAACAGTAGAACAGACATGAATAATATTGATGTTAAATGTTATTTCACCAGCAGGATATTGTACAGGAATTATTTACACTGAGTCATTTTTCAAAATGTAAATTAAAATACATATTTATCATATGTTATTGTTGGTAGTTCTTGATATGACTGATGTAATTACTTATAGCGGTTTAAGTTGCTCAGAACTTTGAATGAAACTAAAAACAATTAGCTTTTACAGTGTCCCTGAAATAATTTAAATTGTTAGATTAACTTGAACATTTCCTGTCATTGGGAACGAGTAATAGTGTTAGATTAACTTTTTATGTCACTATGGACAGATACTTTTGTTTCTAATATATAATTTAACACTTTTTGTTGACAAGAAGATTCAACGCAGTATAAGATTGACAATAAAAACCTGGTTCTTTACCATTTTTATTTAAACAAATTTCTAGAACACGCTGCATAGCTTAAACAAACACCAGGTCATGTTATCTATACAAACCAAAAAGTTTTGTTACGCTGCATAAACAAACTCCAGGTCGTAATATCTATACAAATTGAAAAATTTTGTTACGCTGCATAAACAAACTCCAGGTCGTGTTACCTATACAAACCAAAAAAATTTGTTACGCGACATAAACAAACTCCAGGTCATGTTATCTTGTTACGCTGCATAAACAAACTTCAGGTTGTGTTATCTATACAAACCAAAAAATCTTGTTACGCAGCATAAACAAACTCCAGGTTGTGTTACCTATACAAACCAAAAAATTTTGTTCCGTAGCATAAACAAACACCAGGTTGTGTTATCTATACGAACCAAAAAATTTTGTTACGCTGCATAAACAAACTCCAAATTGTGTTATCTACACAAACCAAAAAATCTTGTTACATAACATAAACAAACTTCAGGTCGTGTTATCTATACAAAACCAAAAAATTTTGTTACGCTGCATAAACAAACTTCAGGTCGTGTTATCTATACAAACCAAAAAATTTTGTTACGGTGCATAAACAAACTCCAGGTCGTGTTATCTATACAAACAAAAAAATCGTGTTACGTAGCATAAACAAACCTCAGGTCGTGTTATCTATACAAACCAAAAATTTTGTTACGTAACATAAACAAACTCCAGGTCATGTTACCCATACAAACCAAAAATTTTGTTACGCTGCATTAATAAACTTCAGGTCGTATCATCTATACAAACCAAAAAATCTTGTTACGCTGCATAAACAAACTTCAGGTCGTGTTATCTATACAAACCAAAAAATTTTGTTACGGTGCATAAACAAACTCCAGGTCGTGTTATTTATACAAACCAAATAATCGTGTTACGTAGAATAAACAAACAGACATTATGGTAAGGCTACTATGATAAGGCTATAGGTATAATAAGAACATCAGACATTATGGTAAGATGAGAGGTATAACAGGAACAACAGACCTTATGATAAGGCTAGTTGTAATATAGAAACAACAGACACTATAATAATGCTAGAGGTATAAGAGGAACAACAGACATTATGGTAAGGCTAGAGTTATAACAGGAACAACAGACATTATGGTAAGGCTAGAGGTTTAATAGGAACAACAGACATTATGGTATGTCTATAAGTATAACAGGAACAACAGACATTATGTTAAGGCTAGAGGTATAACAGGAACAACGGACACTATGGTATGGCTAGAGGTATAATAGGAACAACAGACATTATGGTAAGGCTAGAGGTATAATAGGAACAACAGACATTATGGTATGTCTATAAGTAGAACAGGAACAACGGACATTATGGTAAGGCTAGAGGTATAGTAGGAACAACGGACACTATAGTAAGGCTAGAGGTATAATGGGAACAACAAACATTATGGTAATGCTAGAGGTATAAGAGGAACAACAGACATTATGGTAAGGCTAAAAGTATAATATTAACAACAGACATTATGATTAGGCTAGAGGTATAACAGGAACAACAGACATTATGATGAGGCTAGAGATATAATAAGAACAACAGACATTATGATAAGGCTAGAGGTATAATAGGAACAATAGACATTATCATAAGGCTAGAGGTATAATAGGAGCAACAGACATTATGGTAAAGCTATAGTTATAACAGGAACACCAGACATTACGATAAGGCTAGAGGTACAATACGAACAACAGAGATTATGATAAGGCTAGAGGTATAACAGGAACAACAGACATTATGATGAGGCCTGAGGTATAACAGGAACAACAGACATTATGGTAAGGCTAGAGATATAACAGGAAGAATAGACATTATGACAAGGCTAAAGAGGATAATAGGAACAAGAGACATTATGATAAGGCTAGTTGTAATATAAGAACAAAAGACACTATGGTAAGGCTAGAGGTATAACAGGAACAACAGACATTATGGTAAGGCTAGAGGTATAACAGGAACAACAGACATTATGGTAAAGCTAGAGGTATAATAGGAACAACAGACATTATGGTAAGGCTAGAGGTATAACAGGAACAACAGACATTATGGTAAAGCTAGAGGTATAATAGGAACAACAGACATTATGGTAAGGCTAGAGGTATAACAGGAACAACAGATATTATGATAAGGCTAAAGATATAATAGGAACAACAGACATTATGGTAATCCTAGAGGTATAACAGGAACAACAGACTTTATGATAAGGCTAGAAGAATAATAGGAACAACAGACATTATGGTAAGGCTAGTTGTAATATAGAAACAACAGACACTATGATAATGCTAGAGGTATAACAGGAACAACAGACATTATGGTAAGGCTAGAGGTATAACAGGAACAACAGACATTATGGTAAGACTAGAGGTATAATAGGAACAACAGACATTATGGTAAGGCTAGATGTATAACAGGAACAACAGACATTATGGTAAGGCTAGAGGTATATTAGGAACAACAGACATTATGGTAAGGCTAGAGGTATAACAGGAACAACAGACATTATGTTAAGGCTAGAGGTATAACAGGAACAACACACATTATGGTAAGGCTAGAGGTATAATAGGATGAACAGACATTATGCGAAGGCTAGAGGTATAACAGGAACAACAGACATTATGGTAAAGCTAGAGGTATAATAGGAACAACAGACATTATGGTAAGGCTAGAGGTATAACAGGAACAACAAATATTATGATAAGGCTAAAGGTATAACATGAACAACAGACATTATGATAAGGCTAGAAGTATAATAGGAACAATAGACATTATGGTAAGGATAGAGGTATAATGGGAACATAAGACATTATGATAAGGCTAGAGGTATAACAGGAACAACAGACATTATGGTAAGGCTAGAGGTATAATAGGAACAACGGACATTATGGTAAGGCTAGAGGTATAACAGGAACAACAGACATTATGATAAGGCTAGTTGTAATTTAGGAAAAACGGACACTATGGTAAGGCTAGAGGTATAACAGGAACAACGGACATTATGGTAAGGCTAGAGGTATAATGGGAACAACAAACATTATGGTAATGCTAGAGGTATAAAAGGAACAACAGACATTATGGTAAGGCTAAAAGTATAACATCAACAACAGACATTATGGTAAGGCTAGAGGTATAATAGGAACAACAGACATTATGGTAAGGCTAGAGGTATAATAGGAACAACAGACATTATGGTAAGGCTAGAAGTATAACAGGAACAACAGACATTATGGTAAGAATAGAGGTATAATAGGAACAACAAACATTATGGTAAGGCTAGAGGTATAACAGGAACAACAGACATTATGGTAAGGCTAGAGGTATAATAGGAACAACAGACATTATGGTAAGGCTAGAGATATAACAGGAACAACAGACATTATGGTAAGGCTAGAGGTATAACAGGAACAACAGACATTATGACAAGGCTAGAGGTATAATAGGAACAAGAGACATTATGATAAGGCTAGTTGTAATATAGGAACAACAGACACTATGGTAAGGCTAGAGGTATAACAAGGAACAACAGACATTATGATAAGGCTAGAGGTATAATAGGAACAACAGACATTATCATAAGGCTAGAGGTATAATAGGAACAACAGACATTATGGTAAGGCTAGAGGTATAACAGGAACAACAGACATTATGATAAGGCTAGAGGTATAATAGGAACAACAGACATTATGATAAGGCTAGAGGTATAACAGGAACAACAGACATTATGATAAGGCTAGAGGTATAACAGTATAATAAACAACAGACATTATGGTAAGGCTAGAGGTATAATAGGAACAACAGACATTATGGTAAGGCTAGAGGTATAATAGGAACAACAGACATTATGGTAAGGCTAGAGGTATAATAGGAACAACAGACATTATGGTAAGGCTAGAGGTATAACAGGAACAACAGACATTATGATAAGGCTAGAGGTATAATAGGAACAACAGACATTATGGTAAGGCTAGAGGTATAACAGGAACAACAGACATTATGATAAGGCTAGAAGAATAATAGGAACAACAGACATTATGATAAGGCTAGTTGTAATATAGAAACAACAGACACTATGATAATGCTAGAGGTATAACAGGAACAACAGACATTATGGTAAGGCTAGAGGTATAACAGGAACAACAGACATTATGGTAAGGCTAGAGGTATAATAGGAACAACAGACATTATGGTAAGGCTAGAGGTATAACAGGAACAACAGACATTATGGTAAGGCTAGAGGTATAACAGGAACAACAGACATTATGGTAAGGCTAGAGGTATAATAGGAACAACAGACATTATGGTAAGGCTAGAGGTATAAGGCTAGAGGAACAACAGACATTATGGTAAGGCTAGAGGTATAACAGGAACAACAGACATTATGGTAAGGCTAGAGGTATAATAGGAACAACAGACATTATGGTAAGGCTAGAGGTATAATAGGAACAACAGACATTATGGTAAGGCTAGAGGTATAACAGGAACAACAGACATTATGGTAAGGCTAGAGGTATAACAGGAACAACAGACATTATGGTAAGGCTAGAGGTATAATAGGAACAACAGACATTATGGTAAGGCTAGAGGTATAAGGCTAGAGGTATAACAGGAACAACAGACATTATGGTAAGGCTAGAGGTATAATAGGAACAACAGACATTATGGTAAGGCTAGAGGTATAATAGGAACAACAGACATTATGGTAAGGCTAGAGGTATAACAGGAACAACAGACATTATGGTAAGGCTAGAGGTATAATAGGAACAACAGACATTATGGTAAGGCTAGAGGTATAACAGGAACAACAGACATTATGGTAAGGCTAGAGGTATAACAGGAACAACAGACATTATGGTAAGGCTAGAGGTATAATAGGAACAACAGACATTATGGTAAGGCTAGAGGTATAACAGGAACAACAGACATTATGGTAAGGCTAGAGGTATAATAGGAACAACAGACATTATGGTAAGACTAGAGGTACAATAGGAACAACAGACATTATGATAAGGCTAGAGGTATATTAGGAACAACAGACATTATGGTAAGGCCAGAGGTATAACATGAACAACAGACATTATGATAAGGCTAGAAGTATAATAGGAACAATAGACATTATGGTAAGAATAGAGGTATAATGGGAACATAAGACATTATGATAAGGCTAGAAGTATAACAGGAACAAGAGACATTATGAACAACAGACATCATAAGGCTAGAGGTATAATAGCAACAACAGACATTATGGTAAGGCTAGAGGTATAACAGGAACAACAGACATTATGGTAAGGCTAGAGGTATAACAGGAACAACGGACATTATGGTAAGGCTAGAGGTATAGTAGGAACAACGGACACTATATTAAGGCTAGAGGTATAATGGGAACAACAAACATTATGGTAATGCTAGAGTTATAAGAGGAACAACAGACATTATGGTAAGGCTAGAGGTATAACAGGAACAATAGACATTATGGTAAGGCTAGAGATATAACAGGAACAACAGACATTATGGTAAGGCTAGAGGTATAACAGGAACAACAGACATTATGGTAAGGCTAGAGGTATAATAGGAACAACAGACATTATGATAAGGCTAGAGGTATAACAGGAACAACAGACATTATGGTAAGGCTAGAGGTATAATAGGAACAACAGACATTATGGTAAGGCTAGAGGTATAACAGGAACAACAGACATTATGGTAAGGCTAGAGGTATAACAGGAACAACAGACATTATGGTAAGGCTAGAGGTATAGTAGGAACAACAGACATTATGGTAAGGCTAGAGGTATAACAGGAACAACAGACATTATGGTAAGGCTAGAGGTATAAGAGGAACAACAGACATTATGGTAAGGCTAGAGGTATAACAGGAACAACAGACATTATGGTAAGGCTAGAGGTATAATAGGAACAACAGACATTATGGTAAGGCTAGAGGTATAATAGGAACAACAGACATTATAATAGGAACAACAGGATAAGGCTAGAGGTATAACAGGAACAACAGACAGACATTATGGTAAGGCTAGAGGTATAATAGGAACAACAGACATTATGGTAAGGCTAGAGGTATAATAGGAACAACAGACATTATGGTATAAGGCTAGAGGACATTATGGTAAGGCTAGAGGTATAACAGGAACAACAGACAGTAAGGCTAGATTATAGGAACAACGGACACTATAGTAAGGCTAGAGGTATAATGGGAACAACAAACATTATGGTAATGCTAGAGGTATAAGAGGAACAACAGACATTATGGTAAGGCTAGAGGTATAATAGGAACAACAGATATTATGATTAGGCTAGAGGTATAACAGGAACAACAGACATTATGATGAGGCTAGAGGTATAACAGGAACAACAGACATTATGGTAAGGCTAGAGGTATAACAGGAACAACAGACATTATGGTAAGGCTAGAGGACATTATATAATAGGAACAACAGACATTATGATAAGGCTAGAGGTATAATAAGGAACAACAGACATTATGGTAAGGCTAGAGGTATAACAGGAACAACAGACATTATGGTAAGGCTAGAGGTATAATAGGAACAACAGACATTATGGTAAGGCTAGAGGTATAACAGGAACAACAGACATTATGGTAAGGCTAGAGGTATAATAGGAACAACAGACATTATGGTAAGGCTAGAGGTATAACAGGAACAACAGACATTATGGTATGGTAAGGCTAATAACAGGAACAACAGACTAGGCTAGAGGTAATAGGTATAGGAACAACAGACATTATGGTAAGGCTAGAGGTATAACAGGAACAACAGACATTATGATAAGGCTAGAGGTATAACAGGAACAACAGACATTATGGTAAGGCTAGAGGTATAACAGGAACAACAGACATTATGGTAAGGCTAGAGGTATAATAGGAACAACAGACATTATGGTAAGGCTAGAGGTATAATAGGAACAACAGACATTATGGTAATTAGAGGGAACAACAGACATTATGGTAAGGCTAGAGGTATAACAGGAACAACAGACATTATGATAAGGCTAGAGGTATAACAGGAACAACAGACATTATGATAAGGCTAGAGGTATAATAGGAACAACAGACATTATAATAGGAACAACAGACATTATGTAAGGCTAGAGGTATAACAGGAACATAAGACATTATGATAAGGCTAGAAGTATAACAGGAACAACAGACATTTTGATAAGGCTTGAGGTATAATCGGAACAACAGACATTATGATAAGGCTAGTTGTAATTTAGGAAAAACGGACACTATGGTAAGGCTAGAGGTATAACAGGAACAACGGACATTATGGTAAGGCTAGAGGTATAATAGGAACAACAGACATTATGGTAAGGTATAACAGGAACAACAGCTAGAGGCTATATAACAGGAACAACAGACATTATGGTAAGGCTAGAGGTATAACAGGAACAACAGACATTATGGTAAGGCTAGAGGTATAATAGGAACAACAGACATTATGGTAAGGCTAGAGGTATAATAGGAACAACAGACATTATGGTAAGGCTAGAGGTATAATAGGAACAACAGACATTATGGTAAGGCTAGAGGTATAACAGGAACAACAGACATTATGGTAAGGCTAGAGGTATAATAGGAACAACAGACATTATGGTAAGGCTAGAGGTATAACAGGAACAACAGACATTATGGTAAGGCTAGAGGTATAACAGGAACAACAGACATTATGGTAAGGCTAGAGGTATAACAGGAACAACAGACATTATGGTAAGGCTAGAGGTATAATAGGAACAACAGACATTATGGTAAGGCTAGAGGTATAACAGGAACAACAGACATTATGGTAAGGCTAGAGGTATAACAGGAACAACAGACATTATGGTAAGGCTAGAGGTATATATAGGAACAACAGACATTATGGTAAGGCTAGAGGTATAATAGGAACAACAGACATTATGGTAAGGCTAGAGGTATAATAGGAACAACAGACATTATGGTAAGGCTAGAGGTATAATAGGAACAACAGACATTATGATTAGGCTAGAGGTATAACAGGAACAACAGACATTATGATAAGGCTAGAGGTATAACAGGAACAACAGACATTATGGTAAGGCTAGAGGTATAACAGGAACAACAGACATTATGGTAAGGCTAGAGGTATAATAGGAACAACAGACATTATGATAAGGCTAGAGGTATAATAAAGGAACAACAGACATTATAGAGGTATAACAGGAACAAAGGCTAGAGGTATAATAGGAACAACAGACATTATGGTAAGGCTAGAGGTATAACAAGAACAACAGAGATTATGGTAAACCTAGTAGTATAACAGCAACAATAGACATTATGGTAAGGCTAGAGATATAACAGGAACAACGGACATTATGGTAAGGCTAGAGGTATAAGACATTATTATGGTAAGGCTAGAGGTATAACAGGAACAACAGACATTATGGTAAGGCTAGAGGTATAATAGCAACAACAGACATTATGGTAAGGCTAGAGGTATAACAGGAACAACAGACATTATTATGGTAAGGCTAGAGGTATAATAGGAACAACAGACATTATGGTAAGGCTAGAGGTATAAAGGAACAACAGACATTATGGTAAGGCTAGAGGTATAACAGGAACAACAGACATTATATAACTAGAGGTATAACAACAACAGACATTATGAACAACAGTATGGTAAGGCTAGAGGTATAATAGGAACAACAGACATTATGGTAAGGCTAGAGGTATAATAGGAACAACAGACATTATGGTAAGGCTAGAGGTATAACAGGAACAACAGACATTATGGTAAGGCTAGAGGTATAATAGGAACAACAGACATTATGGTAAGGCTAGAGGTATGGTAAGGCTAGAGGTATAACAGGAACAACAGACATTATGGTAAGGCTAGAGGTATAATAGGAACAACAGACATTATGGTAAGGCTAGAGGTATAATAGGAACAACAGACATTATGGTAAGGCTAGAGGTATAATAGGAACAACAGACATTATGGTAAGGCTAGAGGTATAATAGGAACAACAGACATTATGATAAGGCTAGAGGTATAATAGGAACAACAGACATTATGGTAAGGCTAGAGGTATAACAGGAACAACAGACATAGAGGTATATGGTAAGGCTAGAGGTATAATAGGAACAACAGACATTATGATAAGGCTAGAGGTATAATAGGAACAACAGACATTATGGTAAGGCTAGAGGTATAATAGGAACAACAGACATTATGGTAAGGCTAGAGGTATAACAGGAACAACAGACATTATGGTAAGGCTAGAGGTATAATAGGAACAACAGACATTATGGTAAGGCTAGAGGTATAATAAGGAACAACAGACATTATGGTAAGGCTAGAGGTATAACAGGAACAACAGACATTATGGTAAGGCTAGAGGTATAATAGGAACAACAGACATTATGGTAAGGCTAGAGGTATAACAGGAACAACAGACATTATGGTAAGGCTAGAGGTATAACAGGAACAACAGACATTATGGTAAGGCTAGAGGTATAACAGGAACAACAGACATTATGGTAAGGCTAGAGGTATAATAGGAACAACAGACATTATGATAAGGCTAGAGGTATAATAGGAACAACAGACATTATGGTAAGGCTAGAGGTATAACAGGAACAACAGACATTATGGTAAGGCTAGAGGTATAATAGGAACAACAGACATTATGGTAAGGCTAGAGGTATAATAGGAACAACAGACATTATGGTAAGGCTAGAGGTATAATAGGAACAACAGACATTATGGTAAGGCTAGAGGTATAATAGGAACAACAGACATTATGGTAAGGCTAGAGGTATAACAGGAACAACAGACATTATGGTAAGGCTAGAGGTATAATAGGAACAACAGACATTATGGTAAGGCTAGAGGTATAATAGGAACAACAGACATTATGGTAAGGCTAGAGGTATAATAGGAACAACAGACATTATGGTAAGGCTAGAGGTATAACAGGAACAACAGACATTATGGTAAGGCTAGAGGTATAACAGGAACAACAGACATTATGGTAAGGCTAGAGGTATAATAGGAACAACAGACATTATGGTAAGGCTAGAGGTATAACAGGAACAACAGACATTATGTATAACAGGAACAACAGACATTATAAGGCTAGAGGTATAAGGCAGGAACAACAGACATTATGGTAAGGCTAGAGGTATATAGGAACAACAGACATTATGGTAAGGCTAGAGGTATAACAGGAACAACAGACATTATGGTAAGGCTAGAGGTATAACAGGAACAACAGACATTATGGTAAGGCTAGAGGTATAACAGGAACAACAGACATTATGGTAAGGCTAGAGGTATAACAGGAACAACAGACATTATGGTAAGGCTAGAGGTATAATAGGAACAACAGACATTATTAATGGTAAGACTAGAGGCTATAACAGGAACAACAGACATTATGGTAAGGCTAGAGGTATAATAGGAACAACAGACATTATGGTAAGGCTAGAGGTATAATAGGAACAACAGACATTATGGTAAGGCTAGAGGTATAACAGGAACAACAGACATTATGGTAAGGCTAGAGGTAATAATAGGAACAACAGACATTATGGTAAGGCTAGAGGTATAACAGGAACAACAGACATTATGGTAAGGCTAGAGGTATAATAGGAACAACAGACATTATGGTAAGGCTAGAGGTATAATAGGAACAACAGACATTATGGTAAGGCTAGAGGTATAACAGGAACAACAGACATTATGGTAAGGCTAGAGGTATAATAGGAACAACAGACATTATGGTATAAAGGACTAGCTAGAGGTATAACAGGAACAACAGACATTATGGTAAGGCTAGAGGTATAACAGGAACAACAGACATTATGGTAAGGCTAGAGGTATAACAGGAACAACAGACATTATGGTAAGGCTAGAGAGGAACAACAGACATTATGGTAAGGCTAGAGGTATAATAGGAACAACAGACATTATGGTAAGGCTAGAGGTATAATAGGAACAACAGACATTATGGTAAGGCTAGAGGTATAACAGGAACAACAGACATTATGGTATAAGGCTAGAGGGTATAACTAGAGGTATAATCGGAACAACAGACATTATGGTAAGGCTAGAGGTATAATAGGAACAACAGACATTATGGTAAGGCTAGAGGTATAAGGCTAGAGGAACAACAGACATTATGGTAAAGGTATAACAGGAACAACAGACATTAGAGGCTAGAGGTATAATAGGAACAACAGACATTATGGTAAGGCTAGAGGTATAATAGGAACAACAGACATTATGGTAAGGCTAGAGGTATAACAGGAACAACAGACATTATGGTAAGGCTAGAGGTATAACAGGAACAACAGACATTATGGTAAGGCTAGAGGTATAACATTAACAACAGATATTATGGTGAGGCTAGAGGTATAACAGGAACAACAGACATTATGTTAAGGCTAGAGGTATAGTAGGAACAACGGACAGTATGGTAAGGCTAGAGGTATAATAGGAACAACAGACATTATGGTAAGGCTAGAGGTATAACAGGAACAACGGACATTATGGTAAGGCTAGAGGTATAACAGGAACAGACATTATGGTAAGGCTAGAGGTACAGGAACAACAGACATTATGGTAAGGCTAGACGTATAATAGGAACAACAGACATTATGGTAAGGCTAGAGGTATAACAGGAACAACAGACATTATGGTAAGGCTAGAGGTATAACAGGAACAACAGACAGACTAGGAACAACAGACATTATTATAACAGGAACAACAGACATTATGGTAAGGCTAGAGGTATAATAGGAACAACAGACATTATGGTAAGGCTAGAGGTATAACAGGAACAACAGACATTATGGTAAGGCTAGAGGTATAATAGGAACAACAGACATTATGGTAAGGCTAGAGGTATAATAGGAACAACAGACATTATGGTAAGGCTAGAGGTATAACAGGAACAACAGACATTATGGTAAGGCTAGAGGTATAACAGGAACAACAGACATTATGGTAAGGCTAGAGGTATAACAGGAACAACAGACATTATGGTAAGGCTAGAGGTATAATAGGAACAACAGACATTATGGTAAGGCTAGAGGTATAATAGGAACAACAGACATTATGGTAAGGCTAGAGGTATAACAGGAACAACAGACATTATGGTAAGGCTAGAGGTATAACAGGAACAACAGACATTATGGTAAGGCTAGAGGTATAATAGGAACAACAGACATTATGGTAAGGCTAGAGGTATAATAGGAACAACAGACATTATGGTAAGGCTAGAGGTATAACAGGAACAACAGACATTATGGTAAGGCTAGAGGTATAATAGGAACAACAGACATTATGGTAAGGCTAGAGGTATAACAGGAACAACAGACATTATGATAAGGCTAGAGGTATAATAGGAACAACAGACATTATGGTAAGGCTAGAGGTATAATAGGAACAACAGACATTATGGTAAGGCTAGAGGTATAATAGGAACAACAGACATTATGGTAAGGCTAGAGGTATAACAGGAACAACAGACATTATGGTAAGGCTAGAGGTATAACAGGAACAACAGACATTATGGTAAGGCTAGAGGTATAACAGGAACAACAGACATTATGGTAAGGCTAGAGGTATAATAGGAACAACAGACTCTATAGTAAGGCTAGAGGTATAAAGGGAACAACAGACATTATGGTAAGGCTAGAGGTATAACAGGAACAACAGACATTATGGTAAGGCTAGAGGTATAACAGGAACAACAGACATTATGGTAAGGCTAGAGGTATAATAGGAACAACAGACATTATGGTAAGGCTAGAGGTATAACAGGAACAACAGACATTATGGTAAGGCTAGAGGTATAACAGGAACAACAGACATTATGGTAAGGCTAGAGGTATAATAGGAACAACAGACATTATGGTAAGGCTAGAGGTATAACAGGAACAACAGACATTATGGTAAGGCTAGAGGTATAACAGGAACAACAGACATTATGGTAAGGCTAGAGGTATAATAGGAACAACAGACATTATGGTAAGGCTAGAGGTATAATAGGAACAACAGACATTATGGTAAGGCTAGAGGTATAATAGGAACAACAGACATTATGGTAAGGCTAGAGGTATAATAGGAACAACAGACATTATGGTAAGGCTAGAGGTATAACAGGAACAACAGACATTATGGTAAGGCTAGAGGTATAACAGGAACAACAGACATTATGGTAAGGCTAGAGGTATAATAGGAACAACAGACTAAGGCTAGAGGTATAATAGGAACAACAGACATTATGGTAAGGCTAGAGGTATAACAGGAACAACGGACATTATGGTAAGGCTAGAGGTATAACAGGAACAACAGACATTATGGTAAGGCTAGAGGTATAATAGGAACAACAGACATTATGGTAAGGCTAGAGGTATAATAGGAACAACAGACATTATGGTAAGGCTAGAGGTATAACAGGAACAACAGACATTATGGTAAGGCTAGAGGTATAATCGGAACAACAGACATTATGGTAAGGCTAGAGGTATAACAGGAACAACAGACATTATAAGGCTAGAGGTATAAAGGAACAACTATGGTAAGGCTAGAGGTATAATAGGAACAACAGACATTATGGTAAGGCTAGAGGTATAATAACAGGAACAACAGACATTATGGTGAGGCTAGAGGTATAACAGGAACAACAGACATTATGGTAAGGCTAGAGGTATAACAGGAACAACAGACATTATGGTAAGGCTAGAGGTATAACAGGAACAACAGACATTATGGTAAGGCTAGAGGTATAATAGGAACAACAGACATTATGGTAAGGCTAGAGGTATAAGGCTAGAGGAACAACAGACATTATGGTAAGGCTAGAGGTATAATAGGAACAACAGACATTATGGTAAGGCTAGACAACAACAGACATTATGGTAAGGCTAGAGGGTATAACAGGAACAACAGACATTATGGTAAGGCTAGAGGTATAATAGGAACAACAGACATTATGGTAAGGCTAGAGGTATAACAGGAACAACAGACATTATGGTAAGGCTAGAGGTATAACAGGAACAACAGACATTATGGTAAGGCTAGAGGTATAATAGGAACAACAGACATTATGGTAAGGCTAGAGGTATAACAGGAACAACAGACATTATGGTAAGGCTAGAGGTATAACAGGAACAACAGACATTATGGTAAGGCTAGAGGTATAACAGGAACAACAGACATTATGGTAAGGCTAGAGGTATAATAGGAACAACAGACATTATGGTAAGGCTAGAGGTATAATAGGAACAACAGACATTATGGTAAGGCTAGAGGTATAACAGGAACAACAGACATTATGGTAAGGCTAGAGGTATAACAGGAACAACGGACATTATAGTAAGGCTAGAGGTATAAAGGAACAACAGACATTATGGTAAGGCTAGAGGTATAACAGGAACAACAGACATTATGTATAAGGCTAGAGGTATAACAGGAACAACAGACATTATGGTAAGGCTAGAGGTATAACAGGAACAACAGACATTATGGTAAGGCTAGAGGTATAAGAGGAACAACAGAATTATGGAACAACAGACATTATGGTAAGGCTAGAGGTATAATAGGAACAACAGACATTATGGTAAGGCTAGAGGTATAATAGGAACAACAGACATTATGGTAAGGCTAGAGGTATAACAGGAACAACAGACATTATGGTAAGGCTAGAGGTATAACAGGAACAACAGACATTATGGTAAGGCTAGAGGTATAACAGGAACAACAGACATTATGGTAAGGCTAGAGGTATAACAGGAACAACAGACATTATGGTAAGGCTAGAGGTATAATAGGAACAACAGACATTATGGTAAGGCTAGAGGTATAACAGGAACAACAGACATTATGGTAAGGCTAGAGGTATAACAGGAACAACAGACATTATGGTAAGGCTAGAGGTATAACAGGAACAACAGACATTATGGTAAGGCTAGAGGTATAACAGGAACAACAGACAGGAACAACAGACATTATGGTAAGGCTAGAGGTATAACAGGAACAACAGACATTATGGTAAGGCTAGAGGTATAATAGGAACAACAGACATTATGGTAAGGCTAGAGGTATATTATGGTAAGGCTAGAGGTATAACAGGAACAACAGACATTATGGTAAGGCTAGAGGTATAACAGGAACAACAGACATTATGGTAAGGCTAGAGGTATAACAGGAACAACAGACATTATGGTAAGGCTAGAGGTATAACAGGAACAACAGACATTATGGTAAGGCTAGAGGTATAACAGGAACAACAGACATTATGGTAAGGCTAGAGGTATAATAGGAACAACAGACATTATGGTAAGGCTAGAGGTATAATAGAGGAACAACAGACATTATGGTAAGGCTAGAGGTATAACAGGAACAACAGACATTATGGTAAGGCTAGAGGTATAACAGGAACAACAGACATTATGGTAAGGCTAGAGGTATAATAGGAACAACAGACATTATGGTAAGGCTAGAGGTATAACAGGAACAACAGACATTATGGTAAGGCTAGAGGTATAACAGGAACAACAGACATTATGGTAAGGCTAGAGGTATAACAGGAACAACAGACATTATGGTAAGGCAGGAACAACAGACATTATGGTAAGGCTAGAGGTATAAGGAACAACAGACATTATATAAGGCTAGAGGTATAACAGGAACAACAGACATTATGGTAAGGCTAGAGAGGAACAACAGACATTATGGTAATAGGAACAACAGACATTATGGTAAGGCTAGAGGTATAATAGGAACAACAGACATTATGGTAAGGCTAGAGGTATAATAGGAACAACAGACATTATGGTAAGGCTAGAGGTATAACAGGAACAACAGACATTATGGTAAGGCTAGAGGTATAATAGGAACAACAGACATTATGGTAAGGCTAGAGGTATAATAGGAACAACAGACATTATGGTAAGGCTAGAGGTATAACAGGAACAACAGACATTATGGTAAGGCTAGAGGTATAATAGGAACAACAGACATTATGGTAAGGCTAGAGGTATAACAGGAACAACAGACATTATGACATTATGTAAGGCTAGAGGTATAATAGGAACAACAGACATTATGGTAAGGCTAGAGGTATAACAGGAACAACAGACATTATGGTAACAGACATTATGGTAAGGCTAGAGGTATAACAGGAACAACAGACATTATGGTAAGGCTAGAGGTATAATAGGAACAACAGACATTATGGTAAGGCTAGAGGTATAACAGGAACAACAGACATTATGGTAAGGCTAGAGGTATAACAGGAACAACAGACATTATGGTAAGGCTAGAGGTATAATAGGAACAACAGACATTATGGTAAGGCTAGAGGTATAATAGGAACAACAGACATTATGGTAAGGCTAGAGGTATAACAGGAACAACAGACATTATGGTAAGGCTAGAGGTATAATAGGAACAACAGACATTATGGTAAGGCTAGAGGTATAATAGGAACAACAGACATTATGGTAAGGCTAGAGGTATAACAGGAACAACAGACATTATGGTATAAGGCTAGAGGTATAATAGGAACAACAGACATTATGGTAAGGCTAGAGGTATAAACAACAGACATTATGGTAAGGCTAGAGGTATAACAGGAACAACAGACATTATGGTAAGGCTAGAGGTATAACAGGAACAACAGACATTATGGTAAGGCTAGAGGTATAATAGGAACAACAGACATTATGGTAAGGCTAGAGGTATAATAGGAACAACAGACATTATGGTAAGGCTAGAGGTATAATAGGAACAACAGACATTATGGTAAGGCTAGAGGTATAATAGGAACAACAGACATTATGGTAAGGCTAGAGGTATAACAGGAACAACAGACATTATGGTAAGGCTAGAGGTATAACAGGAACAACAGACATTATGGTAAGGCTAGAGGTATAATAGGAACAACAGACATTATGGTAAGGCTAGAGGTATAATAGGAACAACAGACATTATGGTAAGGCTAGAGGTATAATAGGAACAACAGACATTATGGTAAGGCTAGAGGTATAACAGGAACAACAGACATTATGGTAAGGCTAGAGGTATAACAGGAACAACAGACATTATGGTAAGGCTAGAGGTATAATAGGAACAACAGACATTATGGTAAGGCTAGAGGTATAACAGGAACAACAGACATTATGGTAAGGCTAGAGGTATAACAGGAACAACAGACATTATGGTAAGGCTAGAGGTATAACAGGAACAACAGACATTATGGTAAGGCTAGAGGTATAATAGGAACAACAGACATTATTAATAGAGGTATAAGGCTAGAGGCTAGATAATAGGAACAACAGACATTATGGTAAGGCTAGAGGTATAATAGGAACAACAGACATTATGGTAAGGCTAGAGGTATATGGTAAGGCTAGAGGAACAACAGACATTATGGTAAGGCTAGAGGTATAACAGGAACAACAGACATTATGGTAAGGCTAGAGGTATAACAGGAACAACAGACATTATGGTAAGGCTAGAGGTATAACAGGAACAACAGACATTATGGTAAGGCTAGAGGTATAACAGGAACAACAGACATTATGGTAAGGCTAGAGGTATAACAGGAACAACAGACATTATGGTAAGGCTAGAGGTATAACAGGAACAACGGACATTATGGTAAGGCTAGAGGTATAGTAGGAACAACAGACACTATGGTAAGGCTAGAGGTATAATGGGAACAACAAACATTATGGTAATGCTAGAGGTATAAGAGGAACAACAGACATTATAAGGCTAGAGGTATAACAGGAACAACAGACATTATGGTAAGGCTAGAGGTATAACAGGAACAACAGACATAGAGGTATATATGGTAAGGCTAGAGGTATAAAGGAACAACAGACATTATGGTAAGGCTAGAGGTATAACAGGAACAACAGACATTATGGTAAGGCTAGAGGTATAACAGGAACAACAGACATTATGGTAAGGCTAGAGGTATAACAGGAACAACGGACATTATGGTATGGCTATAGGTATAATAGGAACAACAGACATTAGGTAAGGCTAGAGGTATAACAGGAACAACAGACATTATGGTAAGGCTAGATAAGGCTAGGTATAATAGGAACAACAGACATTATGGTAAGGCTAGAGGTATAACAGGAACAACAGACATTATGGTAAGGCTAGAGGTATAACAGGAACAACAGACATTATGGTAAGGCTAGAGGTATAATAGGAACAACATTAGACATTATGAACAACAGACATTAGTAAGGCTAGAGGTATAATAGGAACAACAGACATTATGGTAAGGCTAGAGGTATAACAGGAACAACAGACATTATGGTAGACATTAGGCTAGAGGTATAATAGGAACAACAGACATTATGGTAAGGCTAGAGGTATAATAGGAACAACAGACATTATGGTAAGGCTAGAGGTATAATAGGAACAACAGACATTATGGTAAGGCTAGAGGTATAATAGGAACAACAGACATTATGGTAAGGCTAGAGGTATAATAGGAACAACAGACATTATGGTAAGGCTAGAGGTATAATAGGAACAACAGACATTATGGTAAGGCTAGAGGTATAACAGGAACAACAGACATTATGGTAAGGCTAGAGGTATAATAGGAACAACAGACATTATGGTAAGGCTAGAGGTATAATAGGAACAACAGACATTATGGTAAGGCTAGAGGTATAACAGGAACAACAGACATTATGGTAAGGCTAGAGGTATAATAGGAACAACAGACATTATGGTAAGGCTAGAGGTATAACAGGAACAACAGACATTATGGTAAGGCTAGAGGTATAACAGGAACAACAGACATTATGGTAAGGCTAGAGGTATAACAGGAACAACAGACATTATGGTAAGGCTAGAGGTATAATAGGAACAACAGACATTATGGTAAGGCTAGAGGTATAACAGGAACAACAGACATTATGGTAAGGCTAGAGGTATAACAGGAACAACAGACATTATGGTAAGGCTAGAGGTATAACAGGAACAACAGACATTATGGTAAGGCTAGAGGTATAATAGGAACAACAGACATTATGGTAAGGCTAGAGGTATAATAGGAACAACAGACATTATGGTAAGGCTAGAGGTATAATAGGAACAACAGACATTATGGTAAGGCTAGAGGTATAACAGGAACAACAGACATTATGGTAAGGCTAGAGGTATAACAGGAACAACAGACATTATGGTAAGGCTAGAGGTATAACAGGAACAACAGACATTATGGTAAGGCTAGAGGTATAATAGGAACAACAGACATTATGGTAAGGCTAGAGGTATAATAGGAACAACAGACATTATGGTAAGGCTAGAGGTATAATAGGAACAACAGACATTATGGTAAAGGAACAACAGACATTATGGTAAGGCTAGAGGTATAATAGGAACAACAGACATTATGGTAAGGCTAGAGGTATAATAGGAACAACAGACATTATGGTAAGGCTAGAGGTATAATAGGAACAACAGACATTATGGTAAGGCTAGAGGTATAACAGGAACAACAGACATTATGGTAAGGCTAGAGGTATAACAGGAACAACAGACATTATGGTAAGGCTAGAGGTATAATAGGAACAACAGACATTATGGTAAGGCTAGAGGTATAATAGGAACAACAGACATTATGGTAAGGCTAGAGGTATAATAGGAACAACAGACATTATGGTACAACAGCTAGAGGTATAATAGGAACAACAGACATTATGGTAAGGCTAGAGGTATAAAGGAACAACAGACATTATGGTAAGGCTAGAGGTATAACAGGAACAACAGACATTATGGTAAGGCTAGAGGTATAACAGGAACAACAGACATTATGGTAAGGCTAGAGGTATAAGAGGAACAACAGACATTATGGTAAGGCTAGAGGTAGGAGGAACAACAGACATTATGGTAAGGCTAGAGGTATAACAGGAACAACAGACATTATGGTAAGGCTAGAGGTATAATAAGGAACAACAGACATTATGGTAAGGCTAGAGGTATAATAGGAACAACAGACATTATGGTAAGGCTAGAGGTATAACAGGAACAACAGACATTATGGTAAGGCTAGAGGTATAATAGGAACAACAGACATTATGGTAAGGCTAGAGGTATAAAGGAACAACAGACATTATGGTAAGGCTAGAGGTATAATAGGAACAACAGACATTATGGTAAGGCTGTATAAGGAACAACAGACATTATGGTAAGGCTAGAGGTATAATAGGAACAACAGACATTATGGTAAGGCTAGAGGTATAACAGGAACAACAGACATTATGGTAAGGCTAGAGGTATAATAGGAACAACAGACATTATGGTAAGGCTAGATAACTAGAGGTATAATAGGAACAACAGACATTATGGTAAGGCTAGAGGTATAATAGGAACAACAGACATTATGGTAAGGCTAGAGGTATAACAGGAACAACAGACATTATGGTAAGGCTAGAGGTATAACAGGAACAACAGACATTATGGTAAGGCTAGAGGTATAATAGGAACAACAGACATTATGGTAAGGCTAGAGGTATAATAGGAACAACAGACATTATGGTAAGGCTAGAGGTATAACAGGAACAACAGACATTATGGTAAGGCTAGAGGTATAAAGGAACAACAGACATTATGGTAAGGCTAGAGGTATAATAGGAACAACAGACATTATGGTAAGGCTAGAGGTATAACAGGAACAACAGACATTATGGTAAGGCTAGAGGTATAACAGGAACAACAGACATTATAAGGCTAGAGGTATAAAGAACAACAGACTAGGCTAGAGGTATAACAGGAACAACAGACATTATGGTAAGGCTAGAGGTATAACAGGAACAACAGACATTATGGTAAGGCTAGAGGTATAACAGGAACAACAGACATTATGGTAAGGCTAGAGGTATAATAGGAACAACAGACATTATGGTAAGGCTAGAGGTATAACAGGAACAACAGACATTATGGTAAGGCTAGAGGTATAACAGGAACAACAGACATTATGGTAAGGCTAGAGGTATAATAGGAACAACAGACATTATGGTAAGGCTAGAGGTATAACAGGAACAACAGACATTATGGTAAGGCTAGAGGTATAATAGGAACAACAGACATTATGGTAAGGCTAGAGGTATATATGGTAAGGCTAGAGGTATAACAGGAACAACAGACATTATGGTAAGGCTAGAGGTATAATAGGAACAACAGACATAAGGCTATATAATAGGAACAACAGACATTATGGAGGCTAGAGGTATAATAGGAACAACAGACATTATGGTAAGGCTAGAGGTATAACAGGAACAACAGACATTATGGTAAGGCTAGAGGTATAACAGGAACAACAGACATTATGGTAAGGCTAGAGGTATAACAGGAACAACAGACATTATGGTAAGGCTAGAGGTATAACAGGAACAACAGACATTATGGTAAGGCTAGAGGTATAATAGGAACAACAGACATTATGGTAAGGCTAGAGGTATAATAGGAACAACAGACATTATGGTAAGGCTAGAGGTATAACAGGAACAACAGACATTATGGTAAGGCTAGAGGTATAATAGGAACAACAGACATTATGGTAAGGCTAGAGGTATAACAGGAACAACAGACATTATGGTAAGGCTAGAGGTATAATAGGAACAACAGACATTATGGTAAGGCTAGAGGTATAACAGGAACAACAGACATTATGGTAAGGCTAGAGGTATAACAGGAACAACAGACATTATGGTAAGGCTAGAGGTATAACAGGAACAACAGACATTATGGTAAGGCTAGAGGTATAATAGGAGGAACAACAGACATTATAAGGCTAGAGGTATAACAGGAACAACAGACATTATGGTAAGGCTAGAGGTATAACAGGAACAACAGACATTATGGTAAGGCTAGAGGTATAACAGGAACAACAGACATTATGGTAAGGCTAGAGGTATAACAGGAACAACAGACATTATGGTAAAGCTAGTAAATTAATAGGAACAATAGACATTATGGTAAGGCTAGAGGTATAACAGGAACAACAGACATTATGGTAAGGCTAGAGGTATAACAGGAACAACAGACATTATGGTAAGGCTAGAGGTATAATAGGAACAACAGACATTATGGTAAGGCTAGAGGTATAATAGGAACAACAGACATTATGGTAAGGCTAGAGGTATAATAGGAACAACAGACTAGAGGTATAACAGGAACAACAGGCTAGAGGTATAACAGGAACAACAGACATTATGGTAAGGCTAGAGGTATAACAGGAACAACAGACATTATGGTAAGGCTAGAGGTATAATAGGAACAACAGACATTATGGTAAGGCTAGAGGTATAATAGAAACAACAGACATTATGGTAAGGCTAGAGGTATAACAGGAACAACAGACATTATGGTAAGGCTAGAGAGGAACAACAGTAAGGCTAGAGGTATAACAGGAACAACAGACATTATGGTAAGGCTAGAGGTATAACAGGAACAACAGACATTATGGTAAGGCTAGAGGTATAATAGGAACAACAGACATTATGGTAAGGCTAGAGGTATAACAGGGAACACAGACATTATGGTAAGGCTAGAGGTATAACAGGCTAAGGCTAGAGGTATAACAGGAACAACAGACATTATGGTAAGGCTAGAGGTATAATAGGAACAACAGACATTATGGTAGGCTAGAGGTATAACAGGAACAACAGACATTAAGGCTAGAGGTATAACAGACATTATGGTAAGGCTAGGAACAGGAACAACAGACATTATGGTAAGGCTAGAGGTATAATAGGAACAACAGACATTATGGTAAGGCTAGAGGTATAATAGGAACAACAGACATTATGGTAAGGCTAGAGGTATAAAGGAACAACAGACATTATGGTAAGGCTAGAGGTATAATAGGAACAACAGACATTATGGTAAGGCTAGAGGTATAATAGGAACAACAGACATTATTAGGCTAGAGGTATAATAGGAACAACAGACATTATGGTAAGGCTAGAGGTATAATAGGAACAACAGACATTATGGTAAGGCTAGAGGTATAACAGGAACAACAGACATTATGGTAAGGCTAGAGGTATAGACATTAGGAACAACAGACATTATGGTAAGGCTAGAGGTATAATAGGAACAACAGACATTATGGTAAGGCTAGAGGTATAACAGGAACAACAGACATTATGGTAAGGCTAGAGGTATAACAGGAACAACAGACATTATGGTAAGGCTAGAGGTATAACAGGAACAACAGACATTATGGTAAGGCTAGAGGTATAATAGGAACAACAGACATTATGGTAAGGCTAGAGGTATAATAGGAACAACAGACATTATGGTAAGGCTAGAGGTATAATAGGAACAACAGACATTATGGTAAGGCTAGAGGTATAATAGGAACAACAGACATTATGGTAAGGCTAGAGGTATAATAGGAACAACAGACATTATGGTAAGGCTAGAGGTATAACAGGAACAACAGACATTATGGTAAGGCTAGAGGTATAACAGGAACAACAGACATTATGGTAAGGCTAGAGGTATAATAGGAACAACAGACATTATGGTAAGGCTAGAGGTATAATAGGAACAACAGACATTATGGTAAGGCTAGAGGTATAATAGGAACAACAGACATTATGGTAAGGCTAGAGGTATAATAGCAACAACAGACATTATGGTAAGGCTAGAGGTATAACAGAAACAACGGACATTATGGTAAGGCTAGAGGTATAACAGGAACAACAGACATTATGGTAAGGCTAGAGGTATAATAGGAACAACAGACATTATGGTAAGGCTAGAGGTATAACAGGAACAACAGACATTATGGTAAGGCTAGAGGTATAATAGGAACAACAGACATTATGGTAAGGCTAGAGGTATAATAGGAACAACAGACATTATGGTAAGGCTAGAGGTATAACAGGAACAACAGACATTATGGTAAGGCTAGAGGTATAACAGGAACAACAGACATTATGGTAAGGCTAGAGGTATAATAGGAACAACAGACATTATGGTAAGGCTAGAGGCTATAATAAGGAACAACAGACATTATGGTAAGGCTAGAGGTATAACAGGAACAACAGACATTATGGTAAGGCTAGAGGTATAATAGGAACAACAGACATTATGGTAAGGCTAGAGGTATAATAGGAACAACAGACATTATGGTAAGGCTAGAGGTATAACAGGAACAACAGACATTATGGTAAGGCTAGAGGTATAACAGGAACAACAGACATTATGGTAAGGCTAGAGGTATAACAGGAACAACAGACATTATGGTAGGCTGTATAAAGGAACAACAGACTATGGTATGGCTAGAGGTATAATAGGAACAACAGACATTATGGTAAGGCTAGAGGTATAACAGGAACAACAGACATTATGGTAAGGCTAGAGGTATAATAGGAACAACAGACATTATGGTAAGGCTAGAGGTATAACAGGAACAACAGACATTATGGTAAGGCTAGAGGTATAACAGGAACAACAGACATTATGGTAAGGCTAGAGGTATAATAGGAACAACAGACATTATGGTAAGGCTAGAGGTATATAACAGGAACAACAGACATTAGAGGAACAACAGACATTATGGTAAGGCTAGAGGTATAATAGGAACAACAGACATTATGGTAAGGCTAGAGGTATAACAGGAACAACAGACATTATGGTAAGGCTAGAGGTATAACAGGAACAACAGACAAGGCTAGAGACATTATAGGAACAACAGACAGGCTAGAGGTATAATAGGAACAACAGACATTATGGTAAGGCTAGAGGTATAACAGGAACAACAGACATTATGGTAAGGCTAGAGGTATAACAGGAACAACAGACATTATGGTAAGGCTAGAGGTATAATAGGAACAACAGACATTATGGTAAGGCTAGAGGTATAATAGGAACAACAGACATTATGGTAAGGCTAGAGGTATAACAGGAACAACAGACATTATGGTAAGGCTAGAGGTATAACAGGAACAACAGACATTATGGTAAGGCTAGAGGTATAATAGGAACAACAGACATTATGGTAAGGCTAGAGGTATAACAGGAACAACAGACATTATGGTAAGGCTAGAGGTATAATAGGAACAACAGACATTATGGTAAGGCTAGAGGTATAATAGGAACAACAGACATTATGGTAAGGCTAGAGGTATAACAGGAACAACAGACATTATGGTAAGGCTAGAGGTATAACAGGAACAACAGACATTATGGTAAGGCTAGAGGTATAACAGGAACAACAGACATTATGGTAAGGCTAGAGGTATAATAGGAACAACAGACATTATGGTAAGGCTAGAGGTATAATAGGAACAACAGACATTATGGTAAGGCTAGAGGTATAACAGGAACAACAGACATTATGGTAAGGCTAGAGGTATAACAGGAACAACAGACATTATGGTAAGGCTAGAGGTATAATAGGAACAACAGACATTATGGTAAGGCTAGAGGTATAATAGGAACAACAGACATTATGGTAAGGCTAGAGGTATAACAGGAACAACAGACATTATGGTAAGGCTAGAGGTATAACAGGAACAACAGACATTATGGTAAGGCTAGAGGTATAATAGGAACAACAGACATTATGGTAAGGCTAGAGGTATAACAGGAACAACAGACATTATGGTAAGGCTAGAGGTATAACAGGAACAACAGACATTATGGTAAGGCTAGAGGTATAACAGGAACAACAGACATTATGGTAAGGCTAGAGGTATAATAGGAACAACAGACATTATGGTAAGGCTAGAGGTATAATAGGAACAACAGACATTATGGTAAGGCTAGAGGTATAACAGGAACAACAGACATTATGGTAAGGCTAGAGGTATAATAGGAACAACAGACATTATGATAAGGCTAGAGGTATAATAGGAACAACAGACATTATGGTAAGGCTAGAGGTATAATAGGAACAACAGACATTATGGTAAGGCTAGAGGTATAAGGCTAGAGGAACAACAGACATTATGGTAAGGCTAGAGGTATAATAGGAACAACAGACATTATGGTAAGGCTAGAGGTATAACAGGAACAACAGACATTATGGTAAGGCTAGAGGTATAATAGGAACAACAGACATTATGGTAAGGCTAGAGGTATAATAGGAACAACAGACATTATGGTAAGGCTAGAGGTATAATAGGAACAACAGACATTATGGTAAGGCTAGAGGTATAATAGGAACAACAGACATTATGGTAAGGCTAGAGGTATAACAGGAACAACAGACATTATATAAGGCTAGAGGTATAATAGGAACAACAGACATTATGGTAAGGCTAGAGGTATAACAGGAACAACAGACATTATGGTAAGGCTAGAGGTATATAGGCAGGAACAACAGACATTATGGTAAGGCTAGAGGTATAACAGGAACAACAGACATTATGGTAAGGCTAGAGGTATAACAGGAACAACAGACATTATGGTAAGGCTAGAGGTATAATAGGAACAACAGACATTATGGTAAGGCTAGAGGTATAACAGGAACAACAGACATTATGGTAAGGCTAGAGGTATAACAGGAACAACAGACATTATGGTAAGGCTAGAGGTATAATAGGAACAACAGACATTATGGTAAGGCTAGAGGTATAACAGGAACAACAGACATTATGGTAAGGCTAGAGGTATAACAGGAACAACAGACATTATGGTAAGGCTAGAGGTATAATAGGAACAACAGACATTATGGTAAGGCTAGAGGTATAACAGGAACAACAGACATTATGGTAAGGCTAGAGGTATAATAGGAACAACAGACATTATGGTAAGGCTAGAGGTATAACAGGAACAACAGACATTATGGTAAGGCTAGAGGTATAACAGGAACAACAGACATTATGGTAAGGCTAGAGGTATAATAGGAACAACAGACATTATGGTAAGGCTAGAGGTATAACAGGAACAACAGACATTATGGTAAGGCTAGAGGTATAACAGGAACAACAGACATTATGGTAAGGCTAGAGGTATAATAGGAACAACAGACATTATGGTAAGGCTAGAGGTATAATAGGAACAACAGACATTATGGTAAGGCTAGAGGTATAGGAACAACAGACATTATGGTAAGGCTAGAGGTATAACAGGAACAACAGACATTATGGTAAGGCTAGAGGTATAATAGGAACAACAGACATTATGGTAAGGCTAGAGGTATAATAGGAACAACAGACATTATGGTAAGGCTAGAGGTATAACAGGAACAACAGACATTAGTAAGGCTAGAGGTATAACAGGAACAACAGACATTATGGTAAGGCTAGAGGTATAACAGGAACAACAGACATTATGGTAAGGCTAGAGGTATAATAGGAACAACAGACATTATGGTAAGGCTAGAGGTATAACAGGAACAACAGACATTATGGTAAGGCTAGAGGTATAATAGGAACAACAGACATTATTATAGAGGTATAAGGCTAGAGGTATAACAGGAACAACAGACATTATGGTAAGGCTAGAGGTATAATAGGAACAACAGACATTATGGTAAGGCTAGAGGTATAACAGGAACAACAGACATTATGTAATAGAGGTATAAGGCTAGAGGTATAATAGGAACAACAGACATTATGGTAAGGCTAGAGGTATAACAGGAACAACAGACATTATGGTAAGGCTAGAGGTATAAGGCAGGAACAACAGACATTATGGTAAGGCTAGAGGTATAATAGGAACAACAGACATTATGGTAAGGCTAGAGGTATAATAGGAACAACAGACATTATGGTAAGGCTAGAGGTATAACAGGAACAACAGACATTATGGTAAGGCTAGAGGTATAACAGGAACAACAGACATTATGGTAAGGCTAGAGGTATAATAGGAACAACAGACATTATGGTAAGGCTAGAGGTATAACAGGAACAACAGACATTATGGTAAGGCTAGAGGTATAACAGGAACAACAGACATTATGGTAAGGCTAGAGGTATAATAGGAACAACAGACATTATGGTAAGGCTAGAGGTATAACAGGAACAACAGACATTATGATAAGGCTAGAGGTATAATAGGAACAACAGACATTATGGTAAGGCTAGAGGTATAACAGGAACAACAGACATTATGGTAAGGCTAGAGGTATAATAGGAACAACAGACATTATGGTAAGGCTAGAGGTATAATAGGAACAACAGACATTATGGTAAGGCTAGAGGTATAATAGGAACAACAGACATTATGGTAAGGCTAGAGGTATAACAGGAACAACAGACATTATGGTAAGGCTAGAGGTATAATAGGAACAACAGACATTATGGTAAGGCTAGAGGTATAACAGGAACAACAGACATTATGGTAAGGCTAGAGGTATAACAGGAACAACAGACATTATGGTAAGGCTAGAGGTATAATAGGAACAACAGACATTATGGTAAGGCTAGAGGTATAATAGGAACAACAGACATTATGGACATTAGGCTAGAGGTATAATAGGAACAACAGACATTATGGTAAGGCTAGAGGTATAATAGGAACAACAGACATTATGGTAAGGCTAGAGGTATAATAGGAACAACAGACATTATGGTAAGGCTAGAGGTATAATAGGAACAACAGACATTATGGTAAGGCTAGAGGTATAATAGGAACAACAGACATTATAGGTAAACAACAGACATTATGTAAGGCTAGAGGTATAATAGGAACAACAGACATTATGGTAAGGCTAGAGGTATAACAGGAACAACAGACATTATGGTAAGGCTAGAGGTATAACAGGAACAACAGACATTATGGTAAGGCTAGAGGTATAACAGGAACAACAGACATTATGGTAAGGCTAGAGGTATAACAGGAACAACAGACATTATGGTAAGGCTAGAGGTATAATAGGAACAACAGACATTATGGTAAGGCTAGAGGTATAACAGGAACAACAGACATTATGGTAAGGCTAGAGGTATAACAGGAACAACAGACATTATGGTAAGGCTAGAGGTATAATAGGAACAACAGACATTATAGGAACAACAGACATTATGGTAAGGCTAGAGGTATAACAGGAACAACAGACATTATGGTAAGGCTAGAGGTATAACAGGAACAACGGACATTATGGTAAGGCTAGAGGTATAGTATGAACAACGGACACTATAGTAAGGCTAGAGGTATAACAGGAACAACAGACATTATGGTAAGGCTAGAGGTATAATAGGAACAACAGACATTATGGTAAGGCTAGAGGTATAATAGGAACAACAGACATTATGGTAAGGCTAGAGGTATAACAGGAACAACAGACATTATGGTAAGGCTAGAGGTATAATAGGAACAACAGACATTATGGTAAGGCTAGAGGTATAATAGGAACAACAGACATTATGGTAAGGCTAGAGGTATAACAGGAACAACAGACATTATGGTAAGGCTAGAGGTATAACAGGAACAACAGACATTATGGTAAGGCTAGAGGTATAATAGGAACAACAGACATTATGGTAAGGCTAGAGGTATAACAGGAACAACAGACATTATGGTAAGGCTAGAGGTATAAGGCTAGAGGAACAACAGACATTATGGTAAGGCTAGAGGTATAATAGGAACAACAGACATTATGGTAAGGCTAGAGGTATAATAGGAACAACAGACATTATGGTAAGGCTAGAGGTATAATAGGAACAACAGACATTATGGTAAGGCTAGAGGTATAATAGGAACAACAGACATTATGGTAGGCTAGGAACAACAGACATTATGGTAAGGCTAGAGGTATATTATGGGAACAACAGACATTATGGTAAGGCTAGAGGTATAACAGGAACAACAGACATTATGGTAAGGCTAGAGGTATAATAGGAACAACAGACATTATGGTAAGGCTAGAACAACAGACATTATGGTAAGGCTAGAGGTATAACAGGAACAACAGACATTATGGTAAGGCTAGAGGTATAACAGGAACAACAGACATTATGGTAAGGCTAGAGGTATAATAGGAACAACAGACATTATGGTAAGGCTAGAGGTATAATAGGAACAACAGACAGTAAGGCTAGAGGTATAATAGGAACAACAGACATTATGGTAAGGCTAGAGGTATAATAGGAACAACAGACATTATGGTAAGGCTAGAGGTATAACAGGAACAACAGACATTATGGTAAGGCTAGAGGTATAACAGGAACAACAGACATTATGGTAAGGCTAGAGGTATAACAGGAACAACAGACATTATGGTAAGGCTAGAGGTATAATAGGAACAACAGACATTATGGTAAGGCTAGAGGTATAATAGGAACAACAGACATTATGGTAAGGCTAGAGGTATAATAGGAACAACAGACATTATGGTAAGGCTAGAGGTATAATAGGAACAACAGACATTATGGTAAGGCTAGAGGTATAATAGGAACAACAGACACATTATGGAACAAAGGCTATGAGGTATAATAGGAACAACAGACATTATGGTAAGGCTAGAGGTATAATAGGAACAACAGACATTATGGTAAGGCTAGAGGTATAATAGGAACAACAGACATTATGGTAAGGCTAGAGGTATAACAGGAACAACAGACATTATGGTAAGGCTAGAGGTATAACAGGAACAACAGACATTATGGTAAGGCTAGAGGTATAACAGGAACAACAGACATTATGGTAAGGCTAGAGGTATAACAGGAACAACAGACATTATGGTAAGGCTAGAGGTATAACAGGAACAACAGACATTATGGTAAGGCTAGAGGTATAATAGGAACAACAGACATTATGGTAAGGCTAGAGGTATAATAGGAACAACAGACATTATTATGGTAAGGCTAGAGGTATAATAGGAACAACAGACATTATGGTAAGGCTAGAGGTATAATAGGAACAACAGACATTATGGTAAGGCTAGAGGTATAACAGGAACAACAGACATTATGGTAAGGCTAGAGGTATAACAGGAACAACAGACATTATGGTAAGGCTAGAGGTATAATAGGAACAACAGACATTATGGTAAGGCTAGAGGTATAATAGGAACAACAGACATTATGGTAAGGCTAGAGGTATAATAGGAACAACAGACATTATGGTAAGGCTAGAGGTATAATAGGAACAACAGACATTATGGTAAGGCTAGAGGTATAATAGGAACAACAGACATTATGGTAAGGCTAGAGGTATAATAGGAACAACAGACATTATGGTAAGGCTAGAGGTATAACAGGAACAACAGACATTATGGTAAGGCTAGAGGTATAACAGGAACAACGGACACTATGGTAAGGCTAGAGGTATAATAGGAACAACAGACATTATGAACAACAGACATTAAGGCTAGAGGTATAACAGGAACAACAGACATTATGAACAACAGACATTATAAGGCTAGAGGTATAACAGGAACAACAGACATTATGGTAAGGCTAGAGGTATAATAGGAACAACAGACATTATGGTAAGGCTAGAGGTATAACATTATGGTAAGGCTAGAGGAACAACAGACATTATGGTAAGGCTAGAGGTATAATAGGAACAACAGACATTATGGTAAGGCTAGAGGTATAATAGGAACAACAGACATTATGGTAAGGCTAGAGGTATAACAGGAACAACAGACATTATGGTAAGGCTAGAGGTATAACAGGAACAACAGACATTATGGTAAGGCTAGAGGTATAATAGGAACAACAGACATTATGGTAAGGCTAGAGGTATAATAGGAACAACAGACATTATGGTAAGGCTAGAGGTATAACAGGAACAACAGACATTATGGTAAGGCTAGAGGTATAATAGGAACAACAGACATTATGGTAAGGCTAGAGGTATAACAGGAACAACAGACATTATGGTAAGGCTAGAGGTATAACAGGAACAACAGACATTATGGTAAGGCTAGAGGTATAATAGGAACAACAGACATTATGGTAAGGCTAGAGGTATAACAGGAACAACAGACATTAAGGCTAGAGGTATAACAGGAACAACGGACACTATGGTAAGGCTAGAGGTATAATAGGAACAACAGACATTATGGTAAGGCTAGAGGTATAACAGGAACAACAGACATTATGGTAAGGCTAGAGGTATAACAGGAACAACAGACATTATGGTAAGGCTAGAGGTATAATAGGAACAACAGACATTATGGTAAGGCTAGTAGTATAATAGGAACAACAGACATTATGGTAAGGCTAGAGGTATAACAGGAACAACAGACATTATGGTAAGGCTAGAGGTATAATAGGAACAGACATTATGGTAAGGCTAGAGGTATAATAGGAACAACAGACATTATGGTAAGGCTAGAGGTATAATAGGAACAACAGACATTATGGTAAGGCTAGAGGTATAATAGGAACAACAGACATTATGGTAAGGCTAGAGGTATAACAGGAACAACAGACATTATGGTAAGGCTAGAGGTATAATAGGAACAACAGACATTATGGTAAGGCTAGAGGTATAATAGGAACAACGGACTCTATAGTAAGGCTAGAGGTATAAAGGGAACAACAGACATTATGGTAAGGCTAGAGGTATAACATGAACAACAGACATTATCGTAAGGCTAGAGGTATAATAGCAAAAACAGACATTATGGTAAGGCTAGAGGTATAATAGGAACAACAGACATTATGGTAAGGCTAGAGGTATAACAGGAACAACAGACATTATGGTAAGGCTAGAGGTATAATAGGAACAACAGACATTATGGTAAGGCTAGAGGTATAATAGGAACAACAGACATTATGGTAAGGCTAGAGGTATAACAGGAACAACAGACATTATGGTAAGGCTAGAGGTATAACAGGAACAACAGACATTATGGTAAGGCTAGAGGTATAATAGGAACAACAGACATTATGACATTATGGTAAGGCTAGAGGTATAACAGGAACAACAGACATTATGGTAAGGCTAGAGGTATAACAGGAACAACAGACATTATGGTAAGGCTAGAGGTATATAGGACAACAGACATTATATAGGCTAGAGGAGGAACAACAGACATTATGGTAAGGCTAGAGGTATAACAGGAACAACAGACATTATGGTAAGGCTAGAGGTATAATAGGAACAACAGACATTATGGTAAGGCTAGAGGTATAATAGGAACAACAGACATTATGGTAAGGCTAGAGGTATAATAGGAACAACAGACATTATGGTAAGGCTAGAGGTATAATAGGAACAACAGACATTATGGTAAGGCTAGAGGTATAATAATAGGAACAACAGACATTATGGTAAGGCTAGAGGTATAATAGGAACAACAGACATTATCTTAAGGCTAGAGGTATAATAGCAACAACAGACATTATGGTAAGGCTAGAGGTATAACAGGAGCAACGGACATTATGGTAAGGCTAGAGGTATAACATTAACAACAGACATTATGATGAGGCTAGAGGTATAACAGGAACAACAGACATTATGGACATTATAAGGCTAGAGTATAATAGGAACAACAGACATTATATAAGGCTAGGAACAACAGACATTATGGTAAGGCTAGAGGTATAACAGGAACAACAGACATTATGGTAAGGCTAGAGGTATAACAGGAACAACAGACATTATGGTAAGGCTAGAGGTATAATAGGAACAACAGACATTATGGTAAGGCTAGAGGTATAACAGGAACAACAGACATTATGGTAAGGCTAGAGGTATAACAGGAACAACAGACATTATTATTAGGCTAGAGGTATAATAGGAACAACAGACATTATGGTAAGGCTAGAGGTATAACAGGAACAACAGACATTATGGTAAGGCTAGAGGTATAATAGGAACAACAGACATTATGGTAAGGCTAGAGGTATAATAGGAACAACAGACATTATGGTAAGGCTAGAGGTATAATAGGAACAACAGACATTATGGTAAGGCTAGAGGTATAATAGGAACAACAGACATTATGGTAAGGCTAGAGGTATAACAGGAACAACAGACATTATGGTAAGGCTAGAGGTATAATAGGAACAACAGACATTATGATAAGGCTAGAGGTATAATAGGAACAACAGACATTATGGTAAGGCTAGAGGTATAACAGGAACAACAGACATTATGGTAAGGCTAGAGGTATAACAGGAACAACAGACATTATGGTAAGGCTAGAGGTATAATAGGAACAACAGACATTATGGTAAGGCTAGAGGTATAATAGGAACAACAGACATTATGGTAAGGCTAGAGGTATAACAGGAACAACAGACATTATGGTAAGGCTAGAGGTATAACAGGAACAACAGACATTATGGTAAGGCTAGAGGTATAATAGGAACAACAGACATTATGGTAAGGCTAGAGGTATAATAGGAACAACAGACATTATGGTAAGGCTAGAGGTATAACAGGAACAACAGACATTATGGTAAGGCTAGAGGTATAATAGGAACAACAGACATTATGGTAAGGCTAGAGGTATAATAGGAACAACAGACATTATGGTAAGGCTAGAGGTATAACAGGAACAACAGACATTATGGTAAGGCTAGAGGTATAACAGGAACAACAGACATTATGGTAAGGCTAGAGGTATAATAGGAACAACAGACATTATGGTAAGGCTAGAGGTATAATAGGAACAACAGACATTATGGTAAGGCTAGAGGTATAATAGGAACAACAGACATTATGGTAAGGCTAGAGGTATAACAGGAACAACAGACATTATGGTAAGGCTAGAGGTATAATAGGAACAACAGACATTATGGTAAGGCTAGAGGTATAACAGGAACAACAGACATTATGGTAAGGCTAGAGGTATAACAGGAACAACAGACATTATGGTAAGGCTAGAGGTATAACAGGAACAACAGACATTAGGTAACAACAGAACATTATGGTAAGGCTAGAGGTATAACAGGAACAACAGACATTATGGTAAGGCTAGAGGTATAATAGGAACAACAGACATTATGGTAAGGCTAGAGGTATAACAAGAACAACAGAGATTATGGTAAACCTAGTAGCATAATAGGAACAATAGACATTATGGTAAAGCTAGAGATATAATAGGAACAAAGGACACTATGGTAAGGCTAGAGGAATAATTGGAACAACAGACATTATGGTAAGGCTAGAGGTATAATAGGAACAACAGACATTATGGTAAGGCTAGAGGTATAACAGGAACAACAGACATTATGGTAAGGCTAGAGGTATAATAGGAACAACAGACATTATGGTAAGGCTAGAGGTATAATAGGAACAACAGACATTATGGTAAGGCTAGAGGTATAATAGGAACAACAGACATTATGGTAAGGCTAGAGGTATAATAGGAACAACAGACATTATGGTAAGGCTAGAGGTATAATAGGAACAACAGACATTATGGTAAGGCTAGAGGTATAATAGGAACAACAGACATTATGGTAAGGCTAGAGGTATAATAGGAACAACAGACATTATGGTAAGGCTAGAGGTATAACAGGAACAACAGACATTATGGTAAGGCTAGAGGTATAACAGGAACAACAGACATTATGGTAAGGCTAGAGGTATAACAGGAACAACAGACATTATGGTAAGGCTAGAGGTATAATAGGAACAACAGACATTATGGTAAGGCTAGAGATATAACAGGAACAACGGACACTATGGTAAGGCTAGAGGTATAATAGGAACAACAGACATTATGGTAAGACAGGTATAATAGGAACAACAGACATTATGGTAAGGCTAGAGGTATAACAGGAACAACAGACATTATGGTAAGGCTAGAGGTATAACAGGAACAACAGACATTATGGTAAGGCTAGAGGTATAATAGGAACAACAGACATTATGGTAAGGCTAGAGGTATAATAGGAACAACAGACATTATGGTAAGGCTAGAGGTATAATAGGAACAACAGACATTATGGTAAAGGCTAGGAACAACAGACATTATGGTAAGGCTAGAGGTATAATAGGAACAACAGACATTATGGTAAGGCTAGAGGTATAATAGGAACAACAGACATTATGGTAAGGCTAGAGGTATAATAGGAACAACAGACATTATGGTAAGGCTAGAGGTATAACAGGAACAACAGACATTATGGTAAGGCTAGAGGTATAATAGGAACAACAGACATTATGGTAAGGCTAGAGGAACAACAGACATTATGGTAAGGCTAGAGGTATAATAGGAACAACAGACATTATGGTAAGGCTAGAGGTATAATAGGAACAACAGACATTATGGTAAGGCTAGAGGTATAACAGGAACAACAGACATTATGGTAAGGCTAGAGGTATAATAGGAACAACAGACATTATGGTAAGGCTAGAGGTATAATAGGAACAACAGACATTATGATAAGGCTAGAGGTATAACAGGAACAACAGACATTATGGTAAGGCTAGAGGTATAATAGGAACAACAGACATTATGGTAAGGCTAGAGGTATAATAGGAACAACAGACATTATGGTAAGGCTAGAGGTATAATAGGAACAACAGACATTATGGTAAGGCTAGAGGTATAACAGGAACAACAGACATTATGGTAAGGCTAGAGGTATAATAGGAACAACAGACATTATGGTAAGGCTAGAGGTATAACAGGAACAACAGACATTATGGTAAGGCTAGAGGTATAATAGGAACAACAGACATTATGGTAAGGCTAGAGGTATAATAGGAACAACAGACATTATGGAACAACAGGCTAGAGGCTAGAGGTATAACAGGAACAACAGACATTATGGTAAGGCTAGAGGTATAATAGGAACAACAGACATTATGGTAAGGCTAGAGGTATAACAGGAACAACAGACATTATGGTAAGGCTAGAGGTATGAACAACAGACATTATGGTAAGGCTAGAGGTATAATAGGAACAACAGACATTATGGTAAGGCTAGAGGTATAATAGGAACAACAGACATTATGGTAAGGCTAGAGGTATAATAGGAACAACAGACATTATGGTAAGGCTAGAGGTATAACAGGAACAACAGACATTATGGTAAGGCTAGAGGTATAACAGGAACAACAGACATTATGGTAAGGCTAGAGGTATAATAGGAACAACAGACATTATGGTAAGGCTAGAGGTATAACAGGAACAACAGACATTATGGTAAGGCTAGAGGTATAATATAGGAACAACAGACATTATGGTAAGGCTAGAGGTATAACAGGAACAACAGACATTATGGTAAGGCTAGAGGTATAATAGGAACAACAGACATTATGGTAAGGCTAGAGGTATAATAGGAACAACAGACATTATGGTAAGGCTAGAGGTATAACAGGAACAACAGACATTATGGTAAGGCTAGAGGTATAACAGGAACAACAGACATTATGGAACAACAGACATTAAGGCTAGAGGTATAACAGGAACAACAGACATTATGGTAAGGCTAGAGGTATAACAGGAACAACAGACATTATGGTAAGGCTAGAGGTATAACAGGAACAACAGACATTATGGTAAGGCTAGAGGTATAACAGGAACAACAGACATTATGGTAAGGCTAGAGGTATAATAGGAACAACAGACATTATGGTAAGGCTAGAGGTATAACAGGAACAACAGACATTATGGTAAGGCTAGAGGTATAACAGGAACAACAGACATTATGGTAAGGCTAGAGGTATAATAGGAACAACAGACATTATGGTAAGGCTAGAGGTATAACAGGAACAACAGACATTATGGTAAGGCTAGAGGTATAATAGGAACAACAGACATTATGGTAAGGCTAGAGGTATAATAGGAACAACAGACATTATGGTAAGGCTAGAGGTATAATAGGAACAACAGACATTATTAAGGCTAGAGGCTAGAGGTATAATAGGAACAACAGACATTATGGTAAGGCTAGAGGTATAATAGGAACAACAGACATTATGGTAAGGCTAGAGGTATAATAGGAACAACAGACATTATGGTAAGGCTAGAGGTATAATAGGAACAACAGACATTATGGTAAGGCTAGAGGTATAATAGGAACAACAGACATTATGGTAAGGCTAGAGGTATAACAGGAACAACAGACATTATGGTAAGGCTAGAGGTATAATAGGAACAACAGACATTATGGTAAGGCTAGAGGTATAACAGGAACAACAGACATTATGGTAAGGCTAGAGGTATAATAGGAACAACAGACATTATGGTAAGGCTAGAGGTATAATAGGAACAACAGACATTATGGTAAGGCTAGAGGTATAACAGGAACAACAGACATTATGGTAAGGCTAGAGGTATAATAGGAACAACAGACATTATGGTAAGGCTAGAGGTATAACAGGAACAACAGACATTATGGTAAGGCTAGAGGTATAACAGGAACAACAGACATTATGGTAAGGCTAGAGGTATAATAGGAACAACAGACATTATGGTAAGGCTAGAGGTATAACAGGAACAACAGACATTATGGTAAGGCTAGAGGTATAACAGGAACAACAGACATTATGGTAAGGCTAGAGGTATAATAGGAACAACAGACATTATGGTAAGGCTAGAGGTATAATAGGAACAACAGACATTATGGTAAGGCTAGAGGTATAATAGGAACAACAGACATTATGGTAAGGCTAGAGGTATAACAGGAACAACAGACATTATGATAAGGCTAGAGGTATAATAGGAACAACAGACATTATGGTAAGGCTAGAGGTATAACAGGAACAACAGACATTATGGTAAGGCTAGAGGTATAACAGGAACAACAGACATTATGGTAAGGCTAGAGGTATAATAGGAACAACAGACATTATGGTAAGGCTAGAGGTATAATAGGAACAACAGACATTATGGTAAGGCTAGAGGTATAATAGGAACAACAGACATTATGGTAAGGCTAGAGGTATAACAGGAACAACAGACATTATTATAGAGGTAAGGAACAACTAGAGGTATAATAGGAACAACAGACATTATGGTAAGGCTAGAGGTATAATAGGAACAACAGACATTATGGTAAGGCTAGAGGTATAACAGGAACAACAGACATTATGGTAAGGCTAGAGGTATATAGGAACAACAGACATTATGATAAGGCTAGAGGTATAACAGGAACAACAGACATTATGGTAAGGCTAGAGGTATAATAGGAACAACAGACATTATGGTAAGGCTAGAGGTATAATAGGAACAACAGACATTATGGTAAGGCTAGAGGTATAATAGGAACAACAGACATTATGGTAAGGCTAGAGGTATAATAGGAACAACAGACATTATGGTAAGGCTAGAGGTATAATAGGAACAACAGACATTATGGTAAGGCTAGAGGTATAATAGGAACAACAGACATTATGATAAGGCTAGAGGTATAATAGGAACAACAGACATTATTATAGAGGTATAACAGGAACAACAGCTAGAGGCTAGTATAATAGGAACAACAGACATTATGATAAGGCTAGAGGTATAATAGGAACAACAGACATTATGGTAAGGCTAGAGGTATAATAGGAACAACAGACATTATGGTAAGGCTAGAGGTATAACAGGAACAACAGACATTATGGTAAGGCTAGAGGTATAATAGGAACAACAGACATTATGGTAAGGCTAGAGGTATAACAGGAACAACAGACATTATGGTAAGGCTAGAGGTATAACAGGAACAACAGACATTATGGTAAGGCTAGAG
>NC_134825.1:104831478-104890729 GCF_004210375.1 Tachypleus tridentatus | reverse complement strand
CAATACGTGTTATCACATAGTCTTTAATTTGTACATAAGTTGGTGTTTAGATAAGTAGAAGGTGGTGTTTATCACATAGATAATTTGTACATAAGTTGGTGTTTAGATAAGTAGAAGGTGGTGACAATACGTGTTATCACATAGTCTTTAATTTGTACATAAGTTGGTGTTTAGATAAGTAGAAGGTGGTGACAATACGTGTTATCACATAGTCTTTAATTTGTACATAAGTTGGTGTTTAGATAAGTAGAAGGTGGTGACAATACGTGTTATCACATAGTCTTTAATTTGTACATATGTTGGTGTTCAGATAAGTAGAAGGTGGTGACAATACGTGTTATCACATAGACTTTAATTTGTACATAAGTTGGTGTTTAGATAAGTAGAAGGTGGTGACAATACGTGTTATCACATAGTCTTTAATTTGTACATAAGTTGGTGTTTAGATAAGTAGAAGGTGGTGACAATACGTGTTATCACATAGTCTTTAATTTGTACATAAGTTGGTGTTTAGATAAGTAGAAGGTGGTGACAATACGTGTTATCACATAGTCTTTAATTTGTACATAAGTTGGTGTTTAGATAAGGTGGTGGTTAGATCACATAGTCTAATTTGTACAGGTGTTTAGATAAGTACAATACGTGTTATCACATAGTCTTTAATTTGTACATAAGTTGGTGTTTAGATAAGTAGAAGGTGGCAACAATACGTGTTATCACATAGTCTTTAATTTGTACAGTTGGTGTTTAGATAAGTACAATACGTGTTATCACATAGTCTTTAATTTGTACATAAGTTGGTGTTCAGATGAGTAGAAGGTGGTGACAATACGTGTTATCACATAGACTTTAATTTGTACATATGTTGGTGTTCAGATAAGTAGAAGGTGGTGACAATACGTGTTATCACATAGACTTTAATTTGTACATAAGTTGGTGTTTAGATAAGTAGAAGGTGGCAACAATACGTGTTATCACATAGTCTTTAATTTGTACATAAGTTGGTGTTTAGATAAGTAGAAGGTGGTGACAATACGTGTTATCACATAGTCTTTAATTTGTACATAAGTTGGTGTTTAGATAAGTAAAAGGTGGAAACAATACGTGTTATCACATAGTCTTTAATTTGTACATAAGTAGGTGTTTCGATAAGTAGAAGGTGGGGGCAAAACGTGTTATCACATAGTCTTTAATTTGTACATAAGTTGGTGTTTAGATAAGTAGAAGGTGGTGACAATACGTGTTATCACATAGTCTTTAATTTGTACATAAGTTGGTGTTCAGATGAGTAGAAGGTGGTGACAATACGTGTTATCACATAGACTTTAATTTGTACATATGTTGGTGTTCAGATAAGTAGAAGGTGGAGACAATACGTGTTATAACATAGTCTTTAATTTGTACATAAGTCGGTGTTTAGATAAGTAGAAGGTGGCAACAATACGTTTTATCACATAGTCTTTAATTTGTACATAAGTTGGTGTTCAGATAAGTAGAAGGTGGTGGCAATACGTGTAATCACACAGACTTTAATTTGTACAAAAGTTGGTATTTAGACAAGTAGAAGGTGGTGACAATACGTGTTATCACATAGACTTTAATTTGTACATATGTTGGTGTTCAGATAAGTAGAAGGTGGAGACAATACGTGTTATCACATAGACTTTAATTTGTACATAAGTCGGTGTTTAGATAAGTAGAAGGTGGCAACAATACGAGTTATCACATAGTCTTTAATTTGTACATAAGTTGGTATTAAATAAGTAGAAGGTGGTGACAATACGTGTTATCACATAGTCTTTAATTTGTACATATGTTGGTGTTCAGATAAGTAGAAGGTGGTGACAATACGTGTTATCACATAGACTTTAATTTGTACATAAGTATGTGTTTAGACAAGTAGAAGGTGGTGACAATACGTGTTATCACATAGACTTTAATTTGTACATATGTTGGTGTTCAGATTAGTAGAAGGTGGTGACAATACGTGTTATCACATAGACTTTAATTTGTACATATGTTGGTGTTCAGATAAGTAGAAGGTGGTGACAATACGTGTTATCACATAGTCTTTAATTTGTACATAAGTTGGTGTTTAGATAAGTAAAAGGTGGCAACAATACGTGTTATCACATAGTCTTTAATTTGTATATAAGTTGGTGTTTAGATAAGTAGAAGGTGGTGACAATATGTGTTATCACATAGTCTCTAAATTGTACATAAGTGGGTGTTTAGATAAGTAGAAGGTGGTGGCAATACGTGTTATCACATAGACTTTAATTTGTACATATGTTGGTGTTCAGATAAGTAGAAGGTGGTGAAAATACGTGTTATCACATAGTCTTTAATTTGTACATAAGTTGGTGTTAAGATAATTAGAAGGTGGTGACAATACGTGTTATCACATAGTCTTTAATTTGTACATAAGTCGGTGTTTAGATAAGTAGAAGGTGGGAACAATACGAGTTATCACATAGTCTTTAAATTGTACATAAGTTGGTGTTTAGATAAGTAGAAGGTGGTGGCAAAACGTGTTATCACATAGTCTTTAATTTGTACATAAGTTGGTGTTTAGATAAGTAGAAGGTGGAGACAATACGTGTTATCACATAGACTTTAATTTGTACATAAGTCGGTGTTTAGGTAAGTAGAAGGTGGGAACAATACGAGTTATCACATAGTCTTTAATTTGTACATAAGTTGGTGTTTAGATAAGTAGAAGGTGGTGGCAAAACGTGTTATCACATAGTCTTTAATTTGTACATAAGTTGATGTTTAGATAAGTAGAAGGTGGTGACAATACGTGTTATCACATAGACTTTAATTTGTACATATGTTGGTGTTCAGATAAGTAGAAGGTGGAGACAATACGTGTTATAACATAGTCTTTAATTTGTACATAAGTCGGTGTTTAGATAAGTAGATGGTGGCAACAATACGAGTTATCACATAGTCTTTAATTTGTACATAAGTTGGTGTTTAGATAAGTAGAAGGTGGTGACAATACGTGTTACCCCATATTCTTTAATTTTTACATAAGTTGGTGTTTAAATAAGTAGAAGGTGGCAACAATACGTGCTATCCCATAGTCTTTAATTTTTACATAAGTTGGTGTTTAGATAAGTAAAAGTTGGCAACAATACGTTTTATCACATAGTCTTTAATTTGTACATATGTTGGTGTTCAGATGAGTAGAAGGTGGTGACAATACGTGTTATCACATAGACTTTAATTTATACATATGTTGGTGTTCAGATGAGTAGAAGGTGGTGACAATACGTGTTATCACATAGACTTTAATTTGTACATATGTTGGTGTTCAGATGAGTAGAAGGTGGTGACAATACGTGTTATCACATAGACTTTAATTTGTACATATGTTGGTGTTCAGATAAGTAGAAGGAGGAGACAATACGTGTTATCACATAGTCTTTAATTTGTACATAAGATGGTGTTTAGATAAGTAGAAGGTGGTGACAATACGTGTTATCACATAGTCTTTAATTTGTACATAAGTTGGTGTTTAGATAAGTAAAAGGTGGAAACAATATGTGTTATCACATAGTCTTTAATTTGTACATAAGTAGGTGTTTCGATAATTAGAAGGTGGGGGCAAAACGTGTTATCACATAGTCTTTAATTTGTACATAAGTTGGTGTTTAGATAAGTAGAAGGTGGTGACAATACGTGTTATCACATTGTCTTTAATTTGTGCATAAGTTGGTGTTTAGATAAGTAGAAGGTGGTGACAATACGTGTTATCACATAGTCTTTAATTTGTACATAAGATGGTGTTTAGATAAGTAGAAGGTGGTGACAATACGTGTTATCACATAGTCTTTAATTTGTACATAAGTTGGTGTTTAGATAAGTAAAAGGTAGCAACAATACGTGTTATCACATAGTCTTTAATTTGTACATAAGTTGGTGTTTAGATAAGTAGAAGGTAGTGAAAATACGTGTTTTCACATAGTCTTTAATTTGTACATAAGTTGGTGTTTAGATAAGTAAAAGGTGGCAACAATACGTGTTATAACATAGTTTTTAATTTGTACATAAGTGGGTGTTTAGATAAGTAGAAGGTGGTTACAATACGTTTTACCACATAGACTTTAATTTGTACATAAGTTGTTGTTTATATAAGTAGAAAGTGTTGACAATACGTGTTATCACATAGACTTTAATTGGTCCATAAGTTGGTGTTCAGATAAGTAGAAGGTGGTGACAATACGTGTTATCACATAGACTTTAATTTGTACATATGTTGGTGTTCAGATAAGTAGAAGGTGGTGGCAATAGGTGTTATCACATAGACTTTAATTTGTACATAAGTTGGTGTTTAGATAAGTAGAATGTGGTGAGAATACGTGTTATCACATAGTCTTTAATTTGTACATAAGTTGGTGTTTAGATAAGTAGTAGGTGGTGACAATACGTGTTATCACATAGTATTTAATTTTACGTAAGTGGGTCTTCAGATAAGTTGAAGGTGGTGGCAATACGTGTTATCAGATAGTCTTTAATTTGTACATAAGTTGGTGTTTAGAGAAGTAGAAGGTGATGACAATACGTGTTATCACATATACTTTAATTTGTACATAAGTTGGTGTTTAGATAAGTAAAAGTTTGCAACAATACGTGTTATCACATAGTCTTTAATTTGTACATAAGTTGGTGTTTAGATAAGTAGTAGGTGGTGATAATACGTGTTATCACATAGTATTTAATTTTTACGTAAGTGGGTCTTCAGATAAGTTGAAGGTGGTGGCAATACGTGTTATCAGATAGTCTTTAATTTGTACATAAGTTGGTGTTTAGAGAAGTAGAAGGTGATGACAATACGTGTTATCACATATACTTTAATTTGTACATAAGTTGGTGTTTAGATAAGTAAAAGTTTGCAACAATACGTGTTATCACATAGTCTTTAATTCGTACATAAGTTGGTGTTTAGATAAGTAGAAGGTGGTGGCAATACGTGTTATCACATAGTCTTTAATTCTGTCATGAGTTGGGTGTTTTATGAAACAGAAATTAGATTAATAGAAATATATATATTTAACTTGAATATCTTGAAAACAAACTTCTGTAAAGAGCCCAGTTTGGGAGATCTCGGAGTAAGTAGGAGGGTGGGGTGGTCAGTTTCTGTTTGCTGGAATTTGTATAAAGCTACTCCAGAACTGTTTGCACTAGCTATTCGTAATTTAGAAATGATAGACCTAAGTGGAGATACCTAGTAACACCACCCACCGCTAACTGTTGGTCTACTTTTTTACAAACGAATAGTAAAATTGTTATCCCTTAATAACATCCCTGGAGGGAGATGCATGTTCGATGAATACCCTAACCCATCAGGATATACTAGATCATGCTGGACTGTACCATTTCATTTAAAAATTTGTACCAATATAAAATGGTGGTACTGTGTGCGTGCGCGCCTGTAATGGTTTTTGGAATAATGCCAGAGGTTTATTTACACTTCACTATCGGCGATATCGGTATTCAAACTATTCGAAAAAAATGTGTTTGTTTTTTAATTCATCTCTCAGCGTACTTTCTCACAATAAGAAGACACCTAATTGTTGTCTTGAACGTAAATTCAACAAATTATCTCAATAACGGACAGAACTTCTGCTTAAATTATTCATAAAACATTGATTGAAAATGGCATTATCCTATAAATCAAGGGACTTGTTTTTTTTAAAATACATCCTCCAGACACTCTCCTTTCTTTAATAGAAACTAATCATCCGTTCTAATACACACACAAAATGATTTAAGTCCAGACCCTGTCCCTTGTTTAATAGAAACTAATCATCCGTTCTAATACACACACAAAATGATTTAAATCCAGACCCTGTCCCTTCTTTAATAGAAACTCATCATCCGTTCTAATACACACGCAAAATGATTTAAATCCAGACCCTGTCCGTTCTCTAATAGAAACTAATCATCCATTCTAATACACACACAAAATGATTTAAATCCAGACCCTGTCCTTTCTTTAATAGAAACTAATCACCCCTTCTAATACACACACAAAATGATTTAAATCCAGACTCTGTCCTTTCTTTAATAGAAACTAATCAACCGTTCTAATACACACACAAAATGATTTAAATCCAGACCCTGTCCTTTCTTTAATATAAACTAATCACCCCTTCTAATACACACACAAAATGATTTAAATCCTGACCTTGTCCTTTCTTTAATAGAAACTAATCATCCGTTCTAATACACACGCAAAATGATTTAAATCCAGACCCTGTCCGTTCTTTAATAGAAACTAATCATCCATCTTAATACACACACAAAATGATTTAGATTCAGACCCTGTCCTTTCTTTAATGGAAACTAATCACCCCTTCTAATACACATACAAAATGATTTAAATCCAGACCTTGTCCTTTCTTTAATAGAAACTAATCATCCGTTCTAATACACACACAAAATGATTTAAATCCAGACCCTGTCCTTTCTTTAATAGAAACTAATCATCCGTTCTGATACACACACAAAATGATTTAAATTCAGACCCTGTCCTTTCTTTAATAGAAACTAATCACCCCTTCTAATACACACACAAAATGATTTAAATCCAGACCCTGTCCTTTCTTTAATAGAATGGGCCTGGCATGGCCTAGCGCGTTAAGGCATGCGCTTCGTAATCTGAGAATCGCGGGTTCGCGCCCGAGTCGCGCCAAACATGCTCGCCCTCCCAGCCTTGGTGGCGTTATAATGTGACGGTCAATCCTTTTCGTTGGTAAAAGAGTAGCCCAAGAGTTGGCGGTGGGTGGTGATGACTAGCTGCCTTCCCTCTAGTCTTACACTGCTAAATTAGGGACGGCTAGCACAGATAGCCCTGGAGTAGCTTTGTGCGAAATTCCAAAACAAACAAACAAACATATCTTTAATAGAAACTAATCACCCCTCCTAATACACACACAAAATGATTTAAATCCATGCCCTGTCCTTTCTTTGATAGAAATTAATCATCCGTTCTAATACACACACAAAATGATTTAAATCCAGACCCTGTCCTTTCTTTAATAGAAACTAATCATCCGTTCTAATACACACACAAAATGATTTAAATCCTGTCCCTGTCCTTTCTTTAATAGAAACTAATCATCCGTTCTGATACACACACAAAATGATTTAAATATGGACTTACGTATTCATTTTCGGTGTTATCCAGTTATTGTTGTTTGTTTCTTCTTAAGTTGATTAACTCTGGTCAAAGGTCATACTATAACATCTTAGTGTGTTTTTTCTGGTAGCTGCTGCCATTTTATCTTCCTTGTTTCTATTTTAACTTTCTTGTTCCCTTATCTTAAAAAGAAGGCTTAAACAACTGCAGTTTCTATTTAGGTCGTTCTTTTGTTTGATTGGTTTTGAAAACTGCGTGAAAATTCGCAAGAGCCATTTATAAAAGATGTTCCAACTTACCAGTATCCGACTAGATGAAAATTAGCAAGTCTCACCATCATATCTTGGGCTACTTTTTAACCAACGAATAGTAGGATTTACCTTTACATTATAACGTCCCCATGTCTAGCATGTCAAGTAAAGAGGATTCGAACCCACGACTCGTAGATTGGAATAGAGCACACTAACCACTAGGTCATTATATAAATCCAACAAATTTACTCTCTCTCTTAATGACAATCTATGTTAGAGTGAATCACTTGAAATTTACAGTGGCGATAATTCTAAAATGCTATCAATAGAATTATTGATATCACATATAAAATGAGTAATTTTTTCACGTTTGACGAGTTTTGGGATGCTATGTTGTTTAACACGTTGGTTCCTAAAGCCTATTTTGCCGATACTCTCCAGGGTCCCACTAGTCAGCTTACAATTATTATTTCTTTTTAGGAAGAGTGTATATGTAGCCGTTGTATCCTAGCCAATAAGTGGGCCTTTATAAAGAAAGCAGAGTACGTCTCACCGGCGTGTCTTAGCGGAAGACTATCCCGACCCAACAATGGGTCGTGTGGGAGCCAACGTGTTAAGGGTCTTGATTTGTGGCTAACCGCATACTTTTAAGCGTATATTATTTTTGTTGTTTTCTTTATTATGTACTCCGATCAATGACTAAGCGATATATCTGATGATCTCACAATAAAATCCGAGGTTCGATACTTATGGGCTGTTCAGCACGGATAGCTCATTATGTAGCTCTGTGCTTAACTAAAGTCACACAGACTTTTGTATTTATCAATGTACATCCCCGAGTGTTAGGGGAAGCCAATAGTGTAAGATCTGGACAAATATATAACAAATATTTTGGAGATTTAAAAAAACATATCTTAATAACTCTTACAAATATAAATCATAATTTTATTTTCGAACTACTCATGTATTTTCACTGAAATCCCCTCTATGTTTTTCATAAATAAACATGAATAAATAAAAAACTCGACAACAAACATAACATACTAACTTATGTTTTCTGTAAAAACGGAAAACATTTTAACCTATATACTTTAAGACGATTACGTAACGCTTGTATTAAATAGGTGTAAAGCCGTAGGTTCCTCTCATTCAGACTTAGAGGGACCTGAATCAAGTTAAAACCAGGTTCTATATATGTAGTTTCATATCAGTCCTCTACACGTTGTCTTCAACAATCAAATCTTCAACTAACTGCTTACTGACATCTTCAACAATCAAATTTTCAACTAACTGCTTTCTGACATCTTCAACAATCAAATCTTCAACTAACTGCTTTCTGACATCTTCAACAATCAAATCTTCAACTAACTGCTTTCTGACATTTTCAACAATCAAATCTTCAACTAACTGCTTTCTGACATCTTCAACAATCAAATCTTCAATTAACTGCTTTCTGACATCTTCAACAATCAAATCTTCAATTAACTGCTTTCTGACATCTTCAACAATCAAATCTTCAACTAACTGCTTTCTGACATCTTCAACAATCAAATCTTCAATTAACTGCTTTCTGACATCTTCAACAATCACATTTTTAAATAACTACCTTAAAATCTCATTAAATCCAAGTTTTATAAACGAGAACGATAAACTATTTATATTCTAAAACTTACAGTTACCTTAAAATGTATTAATTTATATGAATTTCAAATACTGGCTCCAGCCTTTGAATCATTACAACGAGAAGACCGTATCATAACAAATGTTCCTACTAGAGCTGAAAAATTAACATTTACTAACGTTAGATCACCGATTAAGTTGTTTTTTTCTGACCTCTATCACTTGTCCATCTTGGAACTGGCGGAGACGAGCATGGGCAATTTAAAGTGATGTCTGACAATTAAGGTTAACTATGTCAAAAAAAGTAATCGCATGCGCTAAACTTCTCATTTCATACTACATTTAAAACACTCAATTTATGTAAATACCACCGTTAACGTAATTCAAACCAATGATTTTGTTACGTGTTGTTATACCTAACTTACAGAGGGAATGCCGAGTGGTAAATAGACGTATATAACAAAACGAGTTACCACCAAAAAGCCACGCACGTCAAACACTCCGTGTGTGAAGAAAAAAAAGACAAACAAAAAACATTACAAGTTTTACTGTAGTGATACGATATACGTGATTACTGTATTTCAGTCACGAATCTCTAGTTCTTTAGACTTTGACTCCAGGTTTTCTTTATAGTATTCCGTGCAGCGGTTTTCAAGGGTTGTGTGTGCAGTTTGGACTGAGCGACCTACAAGAAAGACAGCTAGCCAACAGCACCCTCCGCCAGCTCTTGGTGTACTATTATCTGATTAAATAATTGTATCTGACTCTAACTCTTATAGTTGTAATAACAAGTTTTAAATTTGTTGTAAATATCTAGTTACACTTGAAAGCAGTACGATCAATCATCTGTGTGAAATACTTTAAACACAAAATATTAAATAATTCTTCCATAAGGTAATAATCTTTTGCAATATGTCAAAATTACTTTCAATCAAATAGACTTTAAGTGTAATACTCATCTTAAATACCCGCTGTTCTATCACATCTGAACACCAAAATCTACCCTTCCGCCTCTCCATGTCTTCTGACGCGCCAACAGTTTTGCAGTTTGCGTCACTCACTAATGTTACGTCACGGCTTTCTTTTTTCCTTCTGTTTCTGACCTTGCCGAGGAAGGCCGGTATTCTTCAGAAGCTAAGATAATCATTCCTTCTGTTTCTGACTTTGCCGAGGTAGGCCGGGATTCTTCAGAAGCTAAGATAATCATTCCTTCTGTTTCTGACTTTGCCGAGGAATGCCGGGATTCTTCAGAAGCTAAGATAATCATTCCTTCTGTTTCTGACTTTGCCGAGGAAGGCCGGGATTCTTCAGAAGCTAAAATAATCTTAAACATTTTTTAAATTATTGTTTAAATTCATTTCATTATTTAAGTATTTTACATTTTATCAGAATAATTCTGAGCGTGTTTGGGACCCGGCATGGCAAAGTGGATAAAGCACTCGATTCATCATCTGAGGGTCGCAGGTTCGAATATCCGTGACATCAAACATGCTCGTTCTTTCAGCCGTGGGAGCGTTATAATATTACGGTCAATCCCACTAGTCGTTGGTAAAAGAGTAGCCTAAGAGTTGGCGGTGGGTGATGATGATTAGCTTCCTTCTGTTTAGTCTTACACTATTAAATTAGGGACGGCTAGCCCAGATAATCCTCGAGTAGCTTTGTGCGAAATTCAAACAAAACCAAAGCCTGAGGGTGTTTTGCTAGGTTGGTTTTACTGCCATCTACCGGTAAGTAATTTTTCTAGGTAATTGTTTTAGAATAGAAACATATTTATTGTACTTTCTTCGGAAAGTTTTAAGATCAGGATTCTGTGGATGAATTTGACATAATTACAAGAAAACAGGTTTTCTTCGGTGTTACTTAAATCAAGTCCCAACCAATCTGCAAAACTTGTCTTCTAAAATGTTTTGTAAATTCTCTTGCGACATTAGGTGTCGCTGACCGTCACTGTCTCAGAACAGAATTGAGCTTCGAGATACTCTATGGTAGAAGGCTTTAGCTGAAGTTTGCATCTGGATTTGAAACATAAACATTTACGGTAACATAGAGTTTGGCTTTTGTCTGATAAAATAAAATAACTAAAAACTTAAACGCTGGACGTGGTCTACAGAATGTTCCAAGTATTTAAAAACAATTTATTTTAAAAAGTTTGATTTTAATCCTTTTGTTAAGAAATTGATCTAAAAAACAGAAAACACGTTATGGTGGATTTGTTGTGTTTAGGAAACATGACAATCTACCTTGAAGGATTTCACAAAAGTTCACCATGACATGATTACACGTTTTTCATTCGTTACAATTTTATTGTTGTTATATATATGTTTAGGGTGAATCTGTACAATGAACTTTCTTCACTTTGAGCCCCTGGTTTTAAACTATGACCCGTCTGAGGACCAAATACCTAGACAAATGCTTTGAAGTGGTATAACTCAGAGTGCTAAAGGTCATAGAACTATGAAATAAAAACCAGTCCGTTTTAGACAAGTTGATTATTATTAGAAACTAAAAACGCTCACTGGGAAGACAGTAACTTAAAAGTCACAACGTGAATGACACTGGATTACAAAGTGTCACGTGCTTCCTTAATACACGGTTTAAATGTCTCGTGCTCATCATCATCCATAGAAACATACGTGTTTCAAGTTACGTTTTTAAATACGTTTTTCCTCAGAACCCTGGCTCTCTACATTCTAGAGGAATTTTAACGTAATTTATATTTACTCACTCGTAAATAAAACTTAAAACTTTATTGTAAAAACTATGAAAGTTTGGAGTGTGTGAATCATTATGAACGTAAAACCTTATTTCTAATTAATAGTAAGAATACATACATACGAAAAAGTAAAAGTTAATAATGCCTGGTATGATCTCGTTTGTAACATGTTGAACTGAGGATAGAAGGGTCCAAGGTTCGAGACATAGTAGTACTGAACACAGTTATGGAAATAACAGTCATCCCCCGTTATTGGTTCAAAGCTGTCCCTGTAACTAGAAGCTCTAAATTAGAGATGGCTCGTTTGTGATGAAGAACTCTTTAGCTGGCTGTTTATCCCACGGGTTATTAAGATCTTTCTATGTTAAAATTCCAAATTGATGTGTACATTTATATAATATAGAAGTTAATAAAACCTTCCCAATATATATAATTATTTAAGAAAGCTACACAAAATTTAAATTACATCAAAAGAAATGATGATGTAACTTCTACACGACGAAATATAATTCAAGTTTATTTTGTAAAAATAAAAAAAATATTTGTGGAAAAAACCAAAATTTCGCCAACAAACAAACGTTGAACACATGATAAGTTACGGTGAAGCTCATTAGACCTGCCTATGATTTCATAACAATCAACGAATTATCTCAGAATGGCTGGTATGGGTATTAATACTCACCAATAACTCGTCATCGAGAAAGAATTATATTTTCATCTGTTTTTCTAGTTATTTTTTTCTCTGCATGGTATACAAGTTTCACACGAATCAATTTGAAGTTGTATAAATATTTTCCTCTATTTGGAAGACATTTAAATTATTTGAATATTTAGTATCTGACTAATATTAAATTAAAATATACTTGGTTGAAACGTAAAGGTTACGTCTAATGTTACATGTCGGGCAAACTTACTTCATATCCATAACAGTATATTTGCTTCTGGTATTTCTCTGTAAAAGATTTTTTCGCCAGTAGTGTATCTAGACATAACTTTGTTTATTTGTCACTGGTTGTGACCGGACTTGCTAATTACTTTAGATATCCGTACAAAGCTACTCAAATGTCATCTACCGTACCTAACAGTAAACTGACAAATTACACGAAAGGCAGCCACAACAATCTTTTGTCTCAACAATCTGTAGGATTTCAGCGTTAAACTCATCCACGGTCCCAAAGCACAGTTTGAATTTTTCGGTAACGGGACACAAATCGCCAATCCTCGAATTCGCCTGCCGACACTTTAATCACTAAGCTGCGTTAGAACCGTTATGATTAGTGGTATTTTAACAGTCCAAAGCAGTAGTTGCTGATTTTAACGCAGATTGAGTGCTTGTTTGAAGCTAAGCACAAAGAAACACAATGGAATAGCTGTGCTCTGCCCATCACGAGTATCAAAACCCGGATTCTAGCGTTGTAAGTCCGCAGACATATTGCCGTGCCACTGGAGGGGTTACGTAGATTGAATGTTGTAAACTCGCATTACCCCAAATGACAATATTTTCATTCTCGACAGTCACCGTGAACCCAAGAAACACAGAAAATACATATGTATATATTTCTGTGCATTATATTATACGGGAAGTTGTTTTGAAGCTACTTTTGTGTTCGTGATACAAATCCTGTTGGGTATTTTAACACGATCAAAGAAACGGACCAATCAAAACACTACTTTTCTTATTGTATTTATTTTCCTCAGACCCTTACAGTATTGTAGTGTGTTTCTATTTTGAAACATTACTTTGCAGAAAATTCCCTTGTGAAAATAAACACCTTCCTTCGATTTTTTCAGTGAAAAAACATCTCTTGCTGACAACAATTCAGGAGAATGGTAGATTCCAGTACGAGCTCTGGGATTTTATATAAAAACCTAAATAATTCTCTGAAAGAAGCGTACAGAGAACATAAAGAGTTTGTTTTTGTTTGTTTTTGGAATTTCGCGCAAAGCTACACAAGGGCTATCTGCGCTAACCGTCCCTAATTTAGCAGTGTAAGACTAGAGGGAAGGCAGCTAGTCATCACCACCCACCGCTAACTTTTAAGCTAATCTTTTATCAACGAACAGTGAGATTATCCGTCAAATTATAACGTCCCCACGGCTGAAAGGGTGAGCATGTTTGGTGCGACGGAAATTCGAACCTGCGACCCTCGGATTACTAGTCGAATGCCTTAACCCACCTGGCTACGCCAGGCCTGAATACAAAGAGTCTAGAACAGTGGTTCTCAACCAGGGGTGCTCGCACCCCCAAGGGGTGTGAGATAGCGTTCCAGGGGGTACGAGATAATATTTATTTTGGCCACCTTCACCTTTATTCTTAAATAAATAATCACTGTGAGGGGTGCGAGAACATATTAAAATTTTTTAGGGGTGCGGGGCATAAAAAAGGTTAGGAACCACTGGTCTAGAAGAACAGATCATATGAAGATTTCCTTAAGTTCAAATACGTGGTTCGGCATGGCCAGGTGGGTTAAGACGCTCGACTCGTAATCTGAGGGTCGCGGGTTCGAATTCCCGTCGCACCAAACATGCTCCCTCTTTCAGCCGTGGGGACGTCATAAAGTGCGGTCAATCCCACTATTCGTTGGTAAAAGAGTAACCCTCGTGTAGCTTTGCGCGAAATTCTAAAACAATTTCAGATACGTTAGTGTTAATCCAAGCTTGCAAAACACGTTATGTATTCGGACACAGGGTATGTTACAAAGGCACACGTAACATGAAGATAGCACTTAATACAAAGATATGGAAATAGACTAGCACATGATAATAAGGTATAGAAATAAACTGACACATAATATTAAGATAGACGTATACAGACTAATGCATAATACTAAGATAGAGAGAATGATTAACATGTAATACTAAGATAGATAGATAAACTAATACGTAACATCAAGACAAGTATATTAATAACTAACTACTTTAGTTTTGTTCAACAGTTAGAATATAAAATCACCAACCACTTATATTTATATATACACCCAGAATCAATCCACCATCTCAGTCAAACCTTTGGCAGCTTGCCAAGAAAAATATATATATATATATAAAAATCATGTATGTAGTATGTTTAACGGTAGGTAACAGCACAATTCTGACACATTTAAACAATATAACGTAATAACAATGTATCACCATAATACAATGTGAAAGCTAACGTTTGTTTTTGTTTAAAACCTATCCATTCTCTACTAACATATTTTGGTTGTTATAAAGAAATATATTGTTCTTATTGTGCATATTAAAGTGAATTTTTTTCAGGTACACCTAAGTGGTCTTTCTTTTTTACCAGTTCTAATGACCTTTACGTCTTAACGTAAGGAAATATAACCGAGATAACTCATGGTTTTTGCACCGAAATTCGTACTTGCCACGTGCCAACGCCGTCAAAGCGTTCCCAGACTTCCGTATAAAACATTTATGAAGGTTTAGATATCTAATAAATTATTTAGACGCTCTGTACAATCACTGTTTAATATTTTATACGTTTATTTCCTCTAATAACATATACCAGTGAGGCTAACGTTAAAATTCTACAGAAATGGAAATCCTACAAAACCGGATATGGAGGTTCTAACCGACGTAACATCAGTATTTTGGTGTTGATTTTGTCAAGAAATGTGTAACACTTACGATTTTTTACTTACAAAGATGTATTCTTACACAGATAATTTTAGTTGTTTCTATTTTTATATCCAAACAAAGTTCCCAGTTTTCTATTTTCTCTGTAGTTTTAATATCCCTTACGCTTGCAATTCCTATTAATTACCAAACGTATAGATTACACTCACATTTTAAGTTAAATGTAATTTATTTATCTCTTTATGTATATAGCTTTTGTTTGTAATGAAACACAAAGCTACACAAAGGGCTTTACCCACCACGGGTATTGAAACCCGGTTGTTAGCGTTGTAAGTCTGAAGACGTACCGCTGTGCTAGTAATGGACTTACTTTTAACAAAAAACAAACAAATAAGCTGTACTTTGTTGTCCCAAAATGGAACAGTGATAAGTCTATGGACTTGCAATGGTGGACACAACACATATCTCATTGACTTCAATCTCGAACAACACAAAAACAAAGCTTATTCGTAAATTCTAGTTATTAAGCACATATTTTTGCGCCATCTGTCGAGTATATCAGACATATTTTCGATATCCCCAGTCCATGACCTTGTGTTCAAATCAAGTGTTTTTTCCAATACATTTATAACTTGGATTTTTATGAGATATTCGTAGTACGTTATCATGACTTGCATATATTCTTATAAACCAACATGCAAATAGAGAAAACTAAGGTAACTAAAAATAATGAATAATAATGGTCTTAAGAAAATTCTACATATATACTTCCGTTTACCACATTCTCTCGTGAGGCAGTAAGAACTACACGTGTTTTTCTGCTAAATGTCACAGAAATTCTACTCAAAAGAAAAGATAAAAAAAATCTCTAACTTGAATTTAAACTGCTTTTGTAAAACTTAATATAAACTAATTCGTTATAATTATCCACTTGTGATCGAAGTAAGCCACTTACACAAATCAAAATTACATTATAACTAGATAGTTCTACCTCAAAACTTGCAATGTAAACTTATAACGGTTAGAGACTAGAATGAATCAGCTGATCAAACTCGCTGTTGGTGACATTTTCCGCCAATCACGTCTTACCATAATTGGAGATTCTTACACAAGCTAAACTAAAAATACAAGTAATTCCTAATAATAGCAAACAATGTACAAAGTTGGTTTAATTGTTAGTAGAATTTTAATGGAAGCACTGCACCAGTTTTCAATCATAGCTTCGTGAGCTTTACAATTCACGGTATGATTTTGAGGATTGAAGCGCATGCGCTAATCACACCATTTACTCAGTCAGATGTTTTTTGAAACTATACAAAACTGAAAAATATGTCTAAGAGTTCAGTATTCTGGGGAGAGATTGAAGAGATAAGTACTTCAAATACATGTGTGTATACATATATATACATGGAAATTACATGAATATAATTATACGTGTATATATATCAAATATTTTCATCAATTTAATTTTAAAACGTTAAGTTTTAACTTAAAAAGCATAACATAAACAACAAACAAACATGATAAAAACCATTTACAATGTACATAAAATTTTAAAATTAAAAACATATTCCATTCTAACGTAAAATCACCAGAACAGACGTGTAATAATATTATCATCTCCCCAAAGTATGAAGATTAATTAGTATCATGAATATTGATTGCTGGTGAAACAGTCAACAAGTGAACGTTGTTGTGAGTAAATTTAAAATTAGTTAAATGTTCGCTAGATGACAGCACAATCCATCATCAATAACATAAATTGTTTGCTTCAGAATTTTTGCCTCAAGCTCCACGAAGGATAGATCTTGAACTGATATTGTAGCTGGAAGGCTATTCAACAATATCCACCGCCAAATGTTCCACTGCACCTGTCTGACTGAACAGTGAGTCTTGGCACTCACTCATAATAGCACACACACCCGACCCCATCGGGACGCGAATCTCGAACCCTCCGATTCAAAGTCTGAAGGAGCCCAGCATAGCCAAGTGTGTTAAGGCGTTCGACTCGTAATCCGAGGGTCGCGGATTCGAACCCCGGTCGCACCAAACATGCTCGCCCTTTCAGCCGTGGGGGCGTTATAAATTACGGTCAATCCCACTGTTCGTTGGTAAAAGAGTGACCCAAGAGTTGGCAGTGGGTGGTGATAACTAGCTGCCTTTCCTCTAGTCTTACACTGGTAAATTAGGGACGGCTAGCGCAGATAGCCCTCGAGTAGCTTTGCGTGAAATTTAAAACAAACAACCAATCAAAGTCTGAACATTCACCCACTATGACACGCTTGATTTCAACACATGTATTTATATTGAACAGTTTAATGTTTGTGGTAAGACTCTTCGTTGTAACGTTGATATATATTGATTACGTTCTTGACCTTTTAACAATGATGACGTCAATCGTTATTTGTTGACCTTCAGAAACTTCCCAGCGGACTTAGAACACTAGAATCCGAGTTTCGATACCCTTGATGAACAAACCACATTGTGTTTACCTCCAAACAAACAAGACCTTCAATACTGTACGAAGGCCTTGAACTATTCAGTACGAGTGATTTTTAACGCCATGCGATTCGTGTCACATCACCTATTACTACATATATGCGTATGTTATAATGTTATAAGATTATGAATATTCATTTATCACTAACCCTAACATGGTGGGCAGTGTTGACAACTTCTCATGAAGTACAGTCTATGTGTTTTGTTTCTTTTTGACACACATAAATGTACATGAATATATCTAACACACGTACATGGGATTCCATAACACAGCTAAAGCACGGAGTCAGACTCTCAGTATATCTAAAAATATTACAATTTAAAAATACTTTACAAATATTATCAGAACTCCTATGTTAAAAATCCTTTTATCCATGAAGGTAATAAATAACGTAGATACTCATTCAGCTGGGATTTCGGTGATGAAACGTTAACATTATAAGTTTAGTTTTACAGTTTTACACATTTGTCCGGACTAACGAACGTATTATTTTATCATATTCAGATTTGGTATACATCAGATCAAAGTTCTCAAGTGTAATATTTCAAAGTTCATGCCCATTGAACTTTATAGAAGATACACAAAATCGTAACTCTGAATATAAGCTGTAATGTTATTCATAATATAATAATATGTAACTTATACCATAAGCAGTACGGGCATATTGTTTGTTTGTTTTTTAAATACTTAGTTCATACAATACCTTATACTATTAGGCAGCTATCAGAAGTATTGTTTCTTATACGTCTGTAATAGTGTCAGCAACCACAAACTTGAAACTGTAATTACACTCTTAACTCGTTTAATTATATGATGGGTACTGTTACCGGCTTTAAGGCCTGCTGGTGTACAAACATTTAATTATCTGACGGGTACTGTTACCGGCTTTAAGGCCTGCTGGTGTACAAACATTTAATTATCTGACGGGTACTGTTACCGGCTTTAAGGCCTGCTGGTGTACAAACATTTAATTATCTGACGGGTACTGTTACCGGCTTTAGGGCCAGCTGATCTACAAACGTTTAATTATCTGACGGGTACTGTTACCATAAACAAAATTAAAAAGTTTACACTATACTGGTATTCACACAGACATAAATATATCGTGAATTTAAATATCGAACCAACTTTAGTAGTGGTTAGTTGAGATACCTGGCGTGGGGTGCACCAGTACAAGTGGAACTGTGAACTAAGTCAGTCAGTATGGACTTGAAACATGCATGTCCCCCACAAGTTTGGTGGAGGGGTATATTGGGTTTTATCTTATCATCAATAAAACAAACACAAAGTTATATACAAGTGTATCTATATAGCAGAGATGTGGTCTAAGTAAAGTATTTTAACATACATATCACCACACTTTGTACTCTACATAATAAACTGTTGTGAAATATATAATAAGACTGTTGTACTCTATATAATAAACTCTTGTGATATATATAATAAGACTGTTCTATTCTATACAATAAAATGTTGTGTATAATAAGACTGTTGTACTCTATAATAATAAACTGTTGTTCTCTATGTAATAAACTGTTGTGATATATATGATAAGGATGTTGTACTCCATATAATAAACTGTTGTGATATACATAATAAGACTTTTGTACTCTAAATAATAAACTGTTGTACTCTATATAATAAAATGTTGTGATATATATAATAAGACTGTTGTACTCTTTATAATAAACAGTTGTGATATATATAATAAGCTTGTATTCTATATAATAAACTGTTGTGATATATATAATAAGATTGTTGTACTCCATATAATAAACTGTTGTACTCTTTAAAATAAACTGTTGTAATCCACGTAATAAACTGATGTGACACATATAATAAGACTGTTGTATTTTATATAATAAACTGTTGTGATATATATAATAAGACTGTTGTGATATATATATAATAAGACTGTTGTATTCTATATAATAAAATGCTGTGATATATATAATAAGACTGCTGTACTCTTTATAATAAACTGTTGTGATACATATAATAAGACTGTTGTAATCTATATTATAAACTGATGTGACATATATAATAAGACTGTTGTACTCCATATAATAAGACTGTTGTAATCTATATAATAAACTGTTTTTATATATATAATAAGACTGTTGTATTCTATATAATAAAGTGTTGTGTTATGTATAATAAGACTGTTGTATTCTATATAATAAACTCTTGTGATATATATAATAAGACTGTTGTATTCTATATAATAAACTCTTGTGATATATATAATAAGACTGTTGTATTCTATATAATAAACTGTTGTGTTATATATAATAAGACTGTTGTATTCTATATAATAAACTGTTGTGTTATATATAATAAGACTGTTGTATTCTATATAATAGTGTTGTGATATATATAATAAGACTGTTGTATTCTATATAATAAACTGTTGTTATATATATAATAAGACTGTTGCCTATTTAACCACATTATCATTCACTTTTCAAAATGTGACGTAATTTAAACAATACAAAGTAGATTTACCATATGTTATTGTTGGGTAGCTCTTATTATGACTGAAATGTTCAATGATTACTTTTATTGGTGAGCAGTTTAAGTGGCTCAGAACTTTGAATGAAACTAAATTTGTAAAACAATTAACTTTTACAAAGTGCATGAAATAATTTAAATTGTAAGATTAACTTAAACATTTTCTGTCACTGGGGACGGGATCTTGTGTTAGGTTAACACTTCCTGTCACTGGGGGCTGATATATTTGCTTGTAATGGATATTTATGGTTCATGTACTAGGCCAATTGTCAATATAACAAATATTTATAGATTAAATATTAAATTAAACCTTCGCTGTCTAAACAGTCAGTATAATTAATATTTAGTTTTACGGTCTACCTGATGAATCTCTGTAATGTATAAAATTATCTTATACTGTGGTAAACTGATGAAGTTCTATTGATATACTGAAGACATAAACATTTAAACCTGGTCGAATGCTACTTTACTGTAGAAATAATAAGTATTTTAATGACGTTATCTGAAACCGAAGAGGTCTCGAAAATGTCGATAAAAAATGAGTTTAAGTGGCAGTTATTTGCTTGTTAGTAAAGGGTTATCACGTTGTGACACTTGGGTGTAGCTAAGTGATTAGCGTGTCGAAGTGTCAATCAGGCTCTGAGCGCGTTATCATAGCAACATCCAAACAAGACTAGCCCAAAAGCTGATAGAGGTTCCTATTAACTAGCACTCTTTCGTCTAGACTATGGATCCAAAATTAGAGATGGCTATACGTAGGTATCCTAAACAACAACAGAAACAAATATTCCCTGAAATAAAACCATAATGGGTACTTTGAATTATGAAATTTATTTAGTAAATTAATGCTATGTTATGTTAGTAGTATAATTCAGTATTGATTATATATATAAAACTATGATTCATAAAATGTTATGTTGGTTGTATAATTAAGTATTGATTATATGTATAAAACAATGATTTATAAAATGTTATGTTGGTAGTATAATTAAGTATTGATTATATATATAAAACTATGATTTATAAAATGTTATGTTGGTAGTATAATTAAGTATTGATTATATATATAAAACTATGATTTATAAAATGTTATGTTGGTAGTATAATTCAGTATTAATTATATATATAAAACAATGATTTATAAAATGATATGTTGGTAGTATAATTAAGTGTTGATTATATATATAAAACAATGATTTATAAAATGATATGTTGGTAGTATAATCAAGTATTTATTATATATTATGTTCGTAGTATAATTAAGTGTTGATTATATATATATAAAACAATGATTTATAAAATGATATGTTCGTAGTATAATTAAGTGTTGATTATATATATAAAACAATGATTTATAAAATGATATGTTCGTAGTATAATTAAGTGTTGATTATATATATAAAACGATGATTTATAAAATGTTATGTTCGTAGTATAATTAAGTGTTGATTATATATATAAAACAATGATTGATAAAATGATATGTTGGTAGTATAATTAAGTGTTGATTATATATATAAAGCTATGATTTATAAAATGTTATGTTGGTAGTATAATTAAGTATTGATTATATATATAAAACAATGATTTATAAAATGATATGTTTGTAGTATAATTAAGGATTGATTATATATATAAAAGAATGATTTATAAATTGATATGTTGGTAGTATAATCAAGTATTTATTATATATTATGTTCGTAGTAAAATTAAGTGTTGATTATATATATATAAAACAATGATTTATAAAATGATATGTTCGTAGTATAATTAAGTGTTGATTATATATATAAAACAATGATTTATAAAATGATATGTTCGTAGTATAATTAAGTGTTGATTATATATACAAAACAATGATTTATAAAATGATATGTTGGTAGTATAATTAAGTGTTGATTATATATATAAAGCTATGATTTATAAAATGTTATGTTGGTAGTATAATTAAGTATTGATTATATATATAAAACAATGATTTATAAAATGATATGTTTGTAGTATAATTAAGGATTGATTATATATATAAAACAATGATTTATAAATTGATATGTTGGTAGTATAATCAAGTATTTATTATATATTATGTTCGTAGTATAATTAAGTGTTGATTATATATATATAAAACAATGATTTATAAAATGATATGTTCGTAGTATAATTAAGTGTTGATTATATATACAAAACAATGATTTATAAAATCATATGTTGGTAGTATAATTAAGTATTGTTTATATATAAAACAATGATTTATAAAATGATATGTTCGTAGTATAATTAAGTGTTGATTATATATACAAAACAATGATTTATAAAATCATATGTTGGTAGTATAATAAAGTATTTATTATATATTATGTTGGTAGTATAATTAAGAGTTGATTATATATATATATAAAATTATTTATTCTGTTGGCCGGTTCCCTTACTCTAAAATTACAGATATGTTAAGTAACCCGCCTAGTTTCTATTATTAAAAAGATCCAGCTTCCTTATTTCTATAGTACAAAAACCCATGACTTGATTTTTTACAGCTGTAAAAATACATGATTGACTCCATTGGTTTCTTAGGTAACAGATAGGTTTCCTTACTCTCTTGGTTTCTTAGGTTACGGAATTATTGATTAATTCACTTGTTTCCTGTCTTTCCACAGGAATACTCTAAGTATTTCTGTACAGTGTGTTAATCTTTGTAGTAACTTTATTTCGTTGACAGTTGTTTCTCCATTTGCAAGACACTTCCCTGAGTTGTTTGTTTAGAAGACACTTTCATAAGTTGTTAAGCTATTTAAAAGAAACTTTCATTGGTCGTTTCTCTGTTTACAAGTCATTTTCAGACTTCATTTTCTATCCCTTACCTTCATGTCAAACATAAGAATGGTAAAATTATTGGAGTTGTTGATTATTTCATAAGGTCGTTATTAAATAAACCGTATTTAATTTTTTTAGTAATTTAGTGAAATGTTGAAACTAACAGTTAAGAGCATGAAGATAGTTCACAATTATATCACGATGTGGGAGTAATACGGAGGAATAAAAGATCATTATAAAAAACGTGTCACTCAGTATCAGTAAATACAGCTAAGACTGAGGGGGGCAGAGGTTCTTTCTGTCACAGGGTTACGTGCGTCATTGCTTGCTTTGCGAACGTTTGTTCATTCTTTATTTATAATAAAACTCAGAAACTTACGAAATACTTTAACTTGGTCTAAAGTTTTTCACAGTGTGGTCCTTCGTAGACTAGTAAGACACGCCCCCAAGAAACTGAATATTAAAACATACACCTGTTACGCAAGCACGATGCACTAAAGTTTGGTACTCTGCCAAGTCACGGTGGTTCTGAAATATTGCAACATACACTGATGTTTTGATAAGTTTCCTTGAGGTGGCGCTGTTGCATAGAGAAAGAGAATAATAAAGAAAGACGTATTTTTTGTTTGCTTCCTGTAAAGCTGCATAATGGCTATGTCTGCCGTGTATACCGCAGAGATCGAACCCCGGGTTTATTTATCCTTTCAAAGCTATCATTATGATTATGAATTATTTTTTATTGTAAAATTGGTTTTTTGTTTCAATTTTTACGTGCAAAGCTATACAGAAGAGACATAAATATTCAAAACATAGATTAAACTAAGTCAACTAGTCAATAACACCTACCGCCAACTTTTGTGTCGCCGAATTGTGGGATTCGACTGTCTTTCTTATGACGCACATTAGGCCTCTTAATCTAGAAAAAATTGTTGCGGTAACGGGACACTGACCGTGAACCTTCATATTCATAGGGACCACCTTAGATTTGTTTCTGGTAGTTTTGAAGCCCTTTGAGTTTCTTCATGTTTCAGGGAGTGACAGCCCTATTTACACAGATATATATATATAATTGGTTTTTCAACTTCCAGATATAAATTTCTTTAATATTTTCTGCTTGAAATAAATACGTCTTGAAACTACTTTAGACTCTGATGGTTTGGCCCAATTTTACTCTTTAATGGTTAACCAAACACGAGTTATGTTAATTATTTCAATCTTGTCCACAGTAAATAACCAACAGTTGAAGGTACTATAGAACACCTATGTTTTCTCTGATTAACTTCCTCAAAATGTAAAATAATTCACAACTATTGTCTCTTAGTTACTAATAAAAAACAAATATTAGTAGAAAACTAGAAATATACAACACACTAAGCAGTCCGAAATCCGAATATAAACTTTTATTTACATATTTCTTTTTGAGGTAAAACAAATAATTAAATATATAAATTGTACACTTTCATCTTAACGTAACTTATAAACATCAGGTGTATTTCACACGATATATTCTTAACAAAAATATATATTTTACATATTTTAACAAGTTTATCTACACAAAAGCTGCACAACTTAAGATTTCAACCAAGTGATTATTATTTTATAGGATCATTTTTACACAACCAAAACCTTGTGTCCCAAATACACTTCCTAAACTCACACTTCTATCTGCTTATATATCACATTAGTAACAATACATTAATGCACACAATTTACAAATTCGAAATACAAGATCCTAGCAATGAAACAGCATTGGTCAACACGGTAAAACGTTCGACAGAAGTCACACACGATGACTTCTCTCATCCAGTGGCTTCCTTCGGTCAACAAAGTCGCACTTCATTCACTGTTCCGATCAACTCCTGTTCATTTAGGGCCATCTTCACGAGAAGAATCTAAAGCATCATCTTGGTTGTTGGCACTCTTAGCTTCTTCTTCAGTTTGTCCACTAGTCGACAATGAAACTTATTCAGTGAAGTATTGGAAGCTGATTTGAGAGACTGACTTCCTGATATACTGTTGGAACTCCTGTGGAGCTCCTGTTCTCTGCTCTCACGTCGCAGACGGAAGATGGCAGCCATTCTCTCCTCTCCATCACTTTCAGGAGAGCAGGACAAACTGGGCGGTACAGACTCGACTTGGGTCCCCTTTCTAGACTGAGGTTGGTTACAAGAACTGCCTCTTCGGAACTGATTCGGATAAATCTTATATTCGCCTTTAACGACTGGCATCATAAAAGCCATTGTTTATAGAGGTTGTGCGACTTAACTAGTAAAAGAGATTAGACTAAAATTTCTTCAATGCCAAAGATTATATGTTTAATAACTTCTGATCAGAAACAGAAACTGACTCTTCGAAATAAAATCAAGCAGGCACTGTGTATTAAAAAGGAAAACTGTCAAAAGATAATGCACTCCTTGCTATCCTATGATTGTCTTGGAAGAACCACTTCTCTTTAAGTATAGAATGAAAAGCTGACACGTGACGAGCAAGGAAAGATTGCCAAACATTATTGGCGATGTGCCAAATATTACTGCAATCTTTCCCAGACATCATGTGGTCGACAGCAGCGCCAATATCAGTAAGAGATAAAACTATCAAAAACGAAAGATTCACGGTATACTGTAAGAAACAACAACTGATACAAATTTCTTCACCTCATCCTGACCTATAGCTATCAAACTACAAATTTAACTCATGTTACCTACCACTAAAATCACTTCTATCAGCAGGACAAATTTTGATAAAGCAATTTTTTAACGGTAAGAGGGAGTGGCAAAATATAAATGTCTCAGTCACACATTATCATGGACAGATATACTGACATAAAACCTATAAATGTACTGAACATTAACTTTGGTTTACATTACCATGGACAGATATACTGACATGTGACAAGAAACCTACAAATAAACTGAACATGCATTAGAAAAGACTATAAAATGTATGTGAATCACGTCAATGAAAGCAACCTCTGTTTTCCATATCAATTTGTGTTGTTTTTTCTGCCAGATATGCTAACAATATCTGTAGCCATTTGTAATTTTCAACTTTTAATCCACACTAATAGATTACATGTCACTAGTATAACACACAATCCAGTCACTAGCACAAAACAGCCCACCATAATATCCGATGTTCCAATTATAAACTAGCCTTATTATAGTGTCCGTTGTTCCTATATTACAACTAGCCTTACCATAATATCCGTTGTTCCTCTCATACCTCTAGCCTTACCATAATGTCTGTTGTTCCTGTTATACCTCTAGCCTTATCATAGTGTATGTTGTTCCTATATTACAACTAGCCTTATCATAATTTCTGTTGTTCCTATTATACCTCTAGCCTTATCATAATGTCTGTTGTTCCTGTTATACCTCTAACCTTATCATAATGTCTGTTATTCCTGTTATACCTCTAGCCTTATCATAGTGTCCGTAGTTCCTATATCACAACAACCCTTATCATATTGTCAGTTGTTCCTATTATACCTCTAGCCTTATCATAATGTCTGTTGTTCCTATTATACCTCTAGCCTTATCATAATGTCCGTTGTTCCTATTATACCTCTAGCCTTACCATAATGTCTATTGTTCCTGTTATACCTCTAGCCTTATCACAGTGTCCGTTGTTCCTATATTACAACTAGCCTTATCATAATTTCTGTTGTTCCTATTATACCTCTAGCCTTATCATAGTGTTTGTTGTTCCTATATTACAACTACCCTGATCATAATGTCTGTTGTTACTATTATACCTCTAGCCTTACCATAATGTCTGTTGTTCCTATATTACAACTAGCCTTATCACAATGTCTGTTGTTCCTATTATACCTATAGCCTTATCATAATGTCTGTTGTTCCTGTTATACCTCTAGCCTTACCATAATGTCTGTTGTTCCTGTTATACCTCTAGCCTTATCATAATGTCTGTTGTTCCTGTTATACCTCTAGCCTTATCATAATGTCTGTTGTTCCTGTTATACCTCTAGCCTTATCATAGTGTCCGTAGTTCCTATATCACAACAACCCTTATCATATTGTCTGTTGTTCCTATTATACCTCTAGCCTTATCATAATGTCTGTTGTTCCTATTATACCTCTAGCCTTATCATAATGTCCGTTGCTCCTATTATACCTCTAGCCTTACCATAATGTTTATTGTTCCTGTTATACCTCTAGCCTTATCACAGTGTCCGTTGTTCCTATATTACAACTAGCCTTATCATAATTTCTGTTGTTCCTATTATACCTCTAGCCTTATCATAGTGTCTGTTGTTCCTATATTACAACTACCCTTATCATAATGTCTGTTGTTACTATTATACCTCTAGCCTTACCATAATGTCTGTTGTTCCTATATTACAACTAGCCTTATCACAATGTCTGTTGTTCCTATTATACCTCGGACCTTACCGTAATGTCTATTGTTCCTATTATACCTCCAGCCTTACCATAATGTCTGTTGTTCCTATTATACCTCTAGCCTTATCATAGTGTGCGTTGTTCCTATATTACAACTAGCCTTACCATAATATCCGTTGTTCCTCTTATACCTCTAGCCTTATCATAGTGTCTGTTGTTCCTATATTACAACTACCCTTATCATATTGTCTGTTGTTCCTGTTATACCTCTAGCCTTACCATAATGTCTATTGTTCCTGTTATACCTCTAGCCTTACCATAATGTCTGTTGTTCCTGTTATACCTCGGACCTTACCGTAATGTCTATTGTTCCTATTATACCTCCAGCCTTACCATAATGTCTGTTGTTCCTATTATACCTCTAGCCTTATCATAGTGTGCGTTGTTCCTATATTACAACTAGCCTTACCATAATATCCGTTGTTCCTCTTATACCTCTAGCCTTATTATAGTGTATGTTGTTCCTATATTACAACTAGCCTTACCATAATGTCTGTTCTTCCAGTTATACCTATAGCCTTACCATAATGTCTGTTGTTCCTGTTATACTTCTAGCCTTATCATAATGTCTTATGTTCCCATTATACCTCTATCCTTACCATAATGTCTGTTGTTCCTCTTATTCCTCTTATCTTACCATAATGTCTGTTGTTCCTATTATACCTCTAGCCTTATCATAATGTCAGTTGTTGCTATTATACCTATAGCCTTACCATAATGTCTGTTGTTCCCATTATACCTCTATCCTTACCATAATGTCTGTTGTTCCTCTTATTCCTCTTATCTTACCATAATGTCTGTTGTTCCTATTATACCTCTAGCCTTATCATAATGTCAGTTGTTGCTATTATACCTCTAGCCTTATCATAATGTCTGTTGTTCCTATTATACCTCTAGCCTTACCATAATGTCAGTTCTTCCTATTATACCTCTAGCATTATCATAGTGTATGTTGTTTCTATATTACAACTAGACTTATCATAATGTCTGTTGTTCCTATTATACCTCTAGCCTTATCATAATATCTGTTGTTCCTGTTATACCTCTAGCCTTACCATAATATCTGTTGTTCCTATTATACCTCTGGCTTTACCATAATGTCTGTTGTTCCTGTTATACCTCTAGCCTTCCCATAATGTCTGTTCTTCCTATTATACCTCTAGCTTTACCATAATGACTATTGTTCCAATTATACCTCTAGCCTTACCATAGTGTCCGTTATTCCTATTATACCTCTAGCCTTAACATAATGTCTGTTGTTCCTATTATACCTCTAGCCTTACCATAGTGTCTATTGTTCCTATATTACAACTAGCCTTATCATAATGTCTGTTGTTCCTATTATACCTCTAGCCTTGTCATAATGTCTGTTGTTCCTGTTATACCTCTAGCCTTACCACAATGTCTGTTGTTCCTGTTATACCTCTAGCCTTATTATAGTGTCTGTTGTTCCTATATTACAACTAGCCTTATCATAATGTCTGTTGTTCCTGTTATACCTCTAGCCTTACCATAATGTCTGTTGTTCCTATTATACCTCTAGCCTTATCATAATGTCTGTTGTTCCTGTTATACCTCTAGCCTTACCATAGTGTCCGTTGTTCCTGTTATACCTCTAGCCTTACCATAATGTCTGTTGTTCCTATTATACCTTTAGCCTTACCATAATGTCTGTTGTTCCTATTATACCTCTAGCCTTACCATAATGTCTGTTGTTCCTTTTATCCTCTAGCTTTACCATAATGTCTGTTGTTCCTATTATACCTCTAGCCTTACCATAATGTCTGTTGTTCCTATACCTATAGCCTTTCCATAATGTCTGTTGTTCCTGTTATTCTAGACTTATCATAATGTTCGTCGTTTGCTATATCACAACTAGCCTTATCATAATGTCTGTTGTTCCTATTATACCTCTAGCCTTATCATAGTGTCTGTTGTTCCTATATTACAACTAGCCTTATCATAATTTCTGTTGTTCCTATTATACCTTTAGCATTATCATAGTGTCTGTTGTTCCTGTTATACCTCTAGCCTTACCATAATGTCTGTTGTTCCTGTTATACCTCTACTTTTACCATAATGTCTGTTGTTCCTATTATACCTCAAGCCTTACCATAATGTCTGTTGTTCCTGTTATACCTCTAGTCTTTTCATAGTGTCCGTTGTTCCTATATTACAACTAGCCTTATCATAATGTCTCTTGTTCCTATTATACCTCTAGCCTTACCAAAATGTCTGTTGTTCCTGTTATACATCTAGCCTTATCATAGTATCTGTTGTTCCTATATTACAACTAGCCTTATCATAGTATCTGTTGTTCCTATATTACAACTAGCCTTATCATAACGTCTGTTGTTCCTATTATATCTCTAGCCTTATCATAATGTCTATTGTTCCTGTTATACCTCTAGCCTTACCATAATGTCTGTTGTTCCTGTTATACCTCGGACCTTACCGTAATGTCTATTGTTCCTATTATACCTCCAGCCTTACCATAATGTCTGTTGTTCCTATTATACCTCTAGCCTTATCATAGTGTGCGTTGTTCCTATATTACAACTAGCCTTACCATAATATCCGTTGTTCCTCTTATACCTCTAGCCTTATTATAGTGTATGTTGTTCCTATATTACAACTAGCCTTACCATAATGTCTGTTCTTCCAGTTATACCTATAGCCTTACCATAATGTCTGTTGTTCCTGTTATACTTCTAGCCTTATCATAATGTCTTATGTTCCCATTATACCTCTATCCTTACCATAATGTCTGTTGTTCCTCTTATTCCTCTTATCTTACCATAATGTCTGTTGTTCCTATTATACCTCTAGCCTTATCATAATGTCTGTTGTTGCTATTATACCTATAGCCTTACCATAATGTCTGTTGTTCCCATTATACCTCTATCCTTACCATAATGTCTGTTGTTCCTCTTATTCCTCTTATCTTACCATAATGTCTGTTGTTCCTATTTTACCTCTAGCCTTATCATAATGTCAGTTGTTGCTATTATACCTCTAGCCTTATCATAATGTCTGTTGTTCCTATTATACCTCTAGCCTTACCATAATGTCTGTTCTTCCTATTATACCTCTAGCATTATCATAGTGTCTGTTGTTTCTATATTACAACTAGCCTTATCATAATGTCTGTTGTTCCTATTATACCTCTAGCCTTATCATAATATCTGTTGTTCCTGTTATACCTCTAGCCTTACCATAATATCTGTTGTTCCTATTATACCTCTGGCTTTACCATAATGTCTGTTGTTCCTGTTATACCTCTAGCCTTCCCATAATGTCTGTTCTTCCTATTATACCTCTAGCTTTACCATAATGACTATTGTTCCAATTATACCTCTAGCCTTACCATAGTGTCCGTTGTTCCTATTATACCTCTAGCCTTAACATAATGTCTGTTGTTCCTATTATACCTCTAGCCTTACCATAGTGTCTATTGTTCCTATATTACAACTAGCCTTATCATAATGTCTGTTGTTCCTATTATACCTCTAGCCTTGTCATAATGTCTGTTGTTCCTGTTATACCTCTAGCCTTACCATAATGTCTGTTGTTCCTGTTATACCTCTAATCTTACCATAGTGTCCGTTGTTCCTATTATACCTCTAGCCTTATTATAGTGTCTGTTGTTCCTATATTACAACTAGCCTTATCATAATGTCTGTTCTTCCTGTTATACCTCTAGCCTTACCATGATGTCTGTTGTTCCTATTATACTTCTAGCCTTATCATAATGTCTGTTGTTCCTGTTATACCTCTAGCTTTACCATAGTGTCCGTTGTTCCTGTTGTACCACTAGCCTTACCATAATGTCTGTTGTTCCTATTGTACTTTTAGCCTTACCATAATGTCTGTTGTTCCTATTATACCTCTAGCCTTACCATAATGTCTATAGTTCGTTTTATACCTCCAGCTTTACCATAATGTCTATTGTACCTATTATACCTCTAGCCTTACCATAATGTCTGTTGTGCCAATTATACATATAGCCTTTCCATAATGTCTGTTGTTCCTGTTATACCTCGAGACTTATCATAGTGTTCGTCGTTGCTATATCACAACAAGCCTTATCATAATGTCTGTTGTTCCTATTATACCTCTAGCCTTATCACAGTGTCCGTTGTTCCTATATTACAACTAGCCTTATCATAATTTCTGTTGTTCCTATTATACCTTTAGCATTATCATAGTGTCTGTTGTTCCTGTTATACCTCTAGCCTTACCATAATGTCTGTTGTTCCTGTTATACCTCTACTTTTACCATAATGTCTGTTGTTCCTATTATACCTCAAGCCTTACCATAATGTCTGTTGTTCCTGTTATACCTCTAGTCTTTTCATAGTGTCCGTTGTTCCTATATTACAACTAGCCTTATCATAATGTCTCTTGTTCCTATTATACCTCTAGCCTTACCAAAATGTCTGTTGTTCCTGTTATACATCTAGCCTTATCATAGTATCTGTTGTTCCTATATTACAACTAGCCTTATCATAGTATCTGTTGTTCCTATATTACAACTAGCCTTATCATAACGTCTGTTGTTCCTATTATATCTCTAGCCTTATCATAATGTCTATTGTTCCTGTTATACCTCTAGCCTTACCATAATATTTCTTTTTCCTATTATACCTCTAGCCTTACCATAATGTCTGTTGTTCCTATTATACCTCTAGCCTTACCATAATATTTCTTTTTCGTATTATACCTCTAGCCTTACCATAATATCTGTTGTACCTATATTACAACTAGCCTCATCATAATGTCTGTTGTTTCTATTATACTTCTAGCCTTATCATAATGTCTGTTGTTCCTATTATACCTCTATCCTTACCATAATGTCTGTTGTTCCTATTATACCTCTAACCTTACCATAGTGTCCGTTTTCCTATATTACAACTAGCCTTATCATAAGGTCTGTTGTTCCTATTATACCTCTATCTTTACCATAATGTCTGTTATTCCTATTATACCTCTAGCCTTGTCATAATGTCTGTTGTTCCTGTTATACCTCTAGCCTTACCACAAAGTCTGTTGTTCCTGTTATACCTCTAGCCTCATCATAATGTCTGTTGTTCTGTTATACCTCTAGCCTTATCATAATGTCTGTTGTTAATATTATACCTCTAGCCTTACCATAATGTCTGTTGTTCTATTATACGTCTAGCCTTACAATAATGTCTGTTGTTGCTATTATACCTCTAGCCTTACCATAATGTCTGTTGTTCCTGTTATACCTCTAGCCTTATCATAATGTCCGTTGTTCCTATTATACCTCTAGCCTTACCATAATGTCTGTTGTTCCTATTATACCTCTAGCCTTACCATAATGTCTGTTGTTGTTCCTAGCCTTACCATAATGTCTGTTGTTCCTATTATACCTTTAGCCTTACCATAATGTCTGTTGTTCCTATTATACCTCTAGCCTTATCATAATGTCTGTTGTTCCTATTATACCTCTAGCCTTACCATAATGTCTGTTGTTCCTATTATACCTCTAGCCTTACCATAATGTCTGTTGTTCCTATTATAGCCTCCATAATGTCTGTTGTTCCTGTTATACCTCTAGTTATCATAGTGTGTTTTGCTATATCACAAGAAGCCTTATCATAATGTCTGTTGTTCCTATTATACCTCTAGCCTTATCATAATGTCTGTTGTTCCTATATTATACCTCTATCATAATTTCTTTGTTCATTATCATAGTGTCCGTTGTTCCTATTATACCTCTAGCCTTACCATAATGTCTGTTGTTCCTGTTATACCTCTAGCCTTACCATAATGTCTGTTGTTCCTATTATACCTCTAGCCTTACCATAATGTCTGTTGTTCCTGTTATACCTCTAGCCTTACCATAGTGTCCGTTGTTCCTATATGTCAACTAGTCTTATCATTGTTCCTATTATACCTCTAGCCTTACCATAATGTCTGTTGTTCCTATTATACCTCTAGCCTTACCATAGTGTCTGTTGTTCCTATATTACAACTAGCCTTATCATAATGTCTGTTGTTCCTATTATACCTCTAGCCTTATCATAATGTCTGTTGTTCCTGTTATACCTCTAGCCTTACCATAATGTCTGTTGTTCCTGTTATACCTCTAGCCTTACCATAATGTCTGTTGTTCCTATTATACCTCTAGCCTTATTATAATGTCTGTTGTTCCTATTATACCTCTAGCCTTACCATAATGTCTGTTGTTCCTATTATACCTCTAGCCTTACCATAATGTCTGTTGTTCCTATTATACCTCTAGCCTTATCATAATGTCTGTTGTTCCTATTATACCTCTAGCCTTACCATAATGTCTGTTGTTCCTGTTATACCTCTAGCCTTACCATAATGTCTGTTGTTCCTATTATACCTCTAGCCTTACCATAATGTCTGTTGTTCCTATTATACCTCTAGCCTTACCATAATGTCTGTTGTTCCTATTATACCTCTAGCCTTACCATAATGTCTGTTGTTCCTATTATACCTCTAGCCTTACCATAATGTCTGTTGTTCCTGTTATACCTCTAGCCTTACCATAATGTCTGTTGTTCCTGTTATACCTCTAGCCTTATCATAATGTCTGTTGTTCTGTTATACCTCTAGCCTTACCATAATGTCTGTTGTTCCTATTATACCTCTAGCCTTATCATAATGTCTGTTGTTCCTGTTATACCTCTAGCCTTATCATAATGTCTGTTGTTCCTATTATACCTCTAGCCTTACCATAATGTCTGTTGTTCCTGTTATACCTCTAGCCTTACCATAATGTCTGTTGTTTCTATTATACTTCTAGCCTTACCATAATGTCTGTTGTTCCTATTATACCTCAAGCCTTACCATAATGTCTGTTGTTCCTGTTATACCTCTAGTCTTTTCATAGTGTCCGTTGTTCCTATATTACAACTAGCCTTATCATAATGTCTCTTGTTCCTATTATACCTCTAGCCTTACCATAATGTCTGTTGTTCCTGTTATACATCTAGCCTTATCATAGTATCTGTTGTTCCTATATTACAACTAGCCTTATCATAGTATCTGTTGTTCCTATATTACAACTAGCCTTATCATAACGTCTGTTGTTCCTATTATATCTCTAGCCTTATCATAATGTCTGTTGTTCCTGTTATACCTCTAGCCTTACCATAATATTTCTTTTTTTCCTATTATACCTCTAGCCTTACCATAATGTCTGTTGTTCCTATTATACCTCTAGCCTTACCATAATATTTCTTTTTCGTATTATACCTCTAGCCTTACCATAATATCTGTTGTACCTATATTACAACTAGCCTCATCATAATGTCTGTTGTTTCTATTATACTTCTAGCCTTATCATAATGTCTGTTGTTCCTATTATACCTCTATCCTTACCATAATGTCTGTTGTTCCTATTATACCTCTAATCTTACCATAGTGTCCGTTTTCCTATATTACAACTAGCCTTATCATAAGGTCTGTTGTTCCTATTATACCTCTATCTTTACCATAATGTCTGTTGTTCCTATTATACCTCTAGCCTTGTCATAATGTCTGTTGTTCCTGTTATACCTCTAGCCTTACCACAATGTCTGTTGTTCCTGTTATACCTCTAGCCTCATCATAATGTCTGTTGTTCTGTTATACCTCTAGCCTTATCATAATGTATGTTGTTAATATTATACCTCTAGCCTTACCATAATGTCTGTTGTTCTATTATACCTCTAGCCTTACAATAATGTCTGTTGTTGCTATTATACCTCTAGCCTTACCATAATGTCTGTTTTTCCTGTTATACGTCTATCCTTACCATAGTGTCCGTTGTTCCTGTTATACCTCTAGCCTTGTTATAGAGTCCGTTGTTCCTATTATACCTCTAGCTTTACCATAGTGTCCGTTGTTCCTGTTATACCTCTAGCCTTACCATAATGTCTGTTGTTCCTATTATACTTTTAGCCTTACCATAATGTCTGTTGTTCCTATTATACCTCTAGCCTTACCATAATGTCTATAGTTCGTGTTATACCTCCAGCCTTACCATAATGTGTATTGTGCCTATTATACCTCTAGCCTTAGCATAATGTCTGTTGTGCCAATTATACATATAGCCTTTCCATAATGTCTGTTGTTCCTGTTATACCTCGAGACTTATCATAGTGTTCGTCGTTGCTATATCACAAGAAGCCTTATCATAATGTCTGTTGTTCCTATTATACCTCTAGCCTTATCACAGTGTCCGTTGTTCCTATATTACAACTAGCCTTATCATAATTTCTGTTGTTCCTATTATACCTTTAGCATTATCATAGTGTCTGTTGTTCCTGTTATACCTCTAGCCTTACCATAATGTCTGTTGTTCCTGTTTTACCTCTACTTTTACCATAATGTACGTTGTTCCTATTATACCTCAAGCCTTACCATAATGTCTGTTGTTCCTGTTATACCTCTAGTCTTATCATAGTGTCCGTTGTTCCTATATTACAACTAGCCTTATCATAATGTCTCTTGTTCCTATTATACCTCTAGCCTTACCATAATGTCTGTTGTTCCTGTTATACCTCTAGCCTTATCATAGTGTCTGTTGTTCCTATATTACAACTAGCCTTATCATAATGTCTGTTGTTCCTATTATACCTCTAGCCTTATCATAATGTCTGTTGTTCCTGTTATACCTCTAGCCTTACCATAATGTCTGTTGTTCCTATTATACCTCTAGCCTTACCATAATGTCTGTTGTTCCTATTATACCTCTAGCCTTACCATAATGTCTGTTGTTCCTATTATACCTCTAGCCTTACCATAGTGTCTGTTGTTCCTATATTACAACTAGCCTTATCATAATGTCTGTTGTTCCTATTATACCTCTAGCCTTATCATAATGTCTGTTGTTCCTATTATACCTCTAGCCTTACCTGTTGTTCCTATACCATGTGTCTGTTGTTCCTATTATACCTCTAGCCTTACCATAATGTCTGTTGTTCCTATTATTACAACTAGCCTTATCATAATGTCTGTTGTTCCTATTATACCTCTAGCCTTACCATAATGTCTGTTGTTCCTATTATACCTCTAGCCTTACCATAATGTCTGTTGTTCCTATTATACCTCTAGCCTTATCATAATGTCTGTTGTTCCTGTTATACCTCTAGCCTTACCATAATGTCTGTTGTTCCTGTTATACCTCTAGCCTTATCATAATGTCTGTTGTTCCTGTTATACCTCTAGCCTTACCATAATGTCTGTTGTTCCTATTATACCTCTAGCCTTACCATAATGTCTGTTGTTCCTGTTATACCTCTAGCCTTACCATAATGTCTGTTGTTCCTATTATACCTCTAGCCTTACCATAATGTCTGTTGTTCCTGTTATACCTCTAGCCTTACCATAATGTCTGTTGTTCCTATTATACCTCTAGCCTTACCATAATGTCTGTTGTTCCTATTATACCTCTAGCCTTACCATAATGTCTGTTGTTCCTGTTATACCTCTAGCCTTACCATAATGTCTGTTGTTCCTATTATACCTCTAGCCTTATCATAATGTCTGTTGTTCCTATTATACCTCTAGCCTTACCATAATGTCTGTTGTTCCTGTTATACCTCTAGCCTTATCATAATGTCTGTTGTTCCTATATTATACCTCTAGCCTTATCATAGTGTCTGTTGTTCCTATATTACAACTAGCCTTATCATAATGTCTGTTGTTCCTATTATACCTCTAGCCTTATCATAATGTCTGTTGTTCCTGTTATACCTCTAGCCTTACCATAATGTCTGTTGTTCCTGTTATACCTCTAGCCTTACCATAATGTCTGTTGTTCCTATTATACCTCTAGCCTTACCATAATGTTTGTTGTTCCTATTATACCTCTAGCCTTACCATAATGTCTGTTGTTCCTATTATACCTCTAGCCTTATCATAATGTCTGTTGTTTCTATTATACCTCTAGCCTTATCATAATGTCTGTTGTTCCTATTATACCTCTAGCCTTACCATAATGTCTGTTGTTCCTATTATACCTCTAGCCTTACCATAATGTCTGTTGTTCCTATTATTACCTCTAGCCTTATCATAATGTCTGTTGTTCCTATTATACCTCTAGCCTTACCATAATGTCTGTTGTTCCTATTATACCTCTAGCCTTATCATAATGTCTGTTGTTCCTGTTATACCTCTAGCCTTACCATAATGTCTGTTGTTCCTGTTATACCTCTAGCCTTATCATAATGTCTGTTGTTTCTGTTATACCTCTAGCCTAATCATAATGTCTGTTGTTCATATTATACCTCTAGCCTTACCATAATGTCTGTTGTTCCTATTATACCTCTAGCCTTACCATAATGTCTGTTGTTCCTGTTATACCTCTAGCCTTACCATAATGTCTGTTGTTCCTGTTATACCTCTAGCCTTACCATAATGTCTGTTGTTCCTATTATACCTCTAGCCTTACCATAATGTCTGTTGTTCCTGTTATACCTCTAGCCTTACCATAATGTCTGTTGTTCCTATTATACCTCTAGCCTTACCATAATGTCTGTTGTTCCTATTATACCTCTAGCCTTACCATAATGTCTGTTGTTCCTGTTATACCTCTAGCCTTACCATAATGTCTGTTGTTCCTATTATACCTCTAGCCTTACCATAATGTCTGTTGTTCCTATTATACCTCTAGCCTTACCATAATGTCTGTTGTTCCTATTATACCTCTAGCCTTATCATAATGTCTGTTGTTCCTATTATACCTCTAGCCTTATCATAATGTCTGTTGTTCCTATTATACCTCTAGCCTTATCATAATGTCTGTTGTTCCTATTATACAACTAGCCTTATCATAATTATCTGTTGTTCCTATTATACCTCTAGCCTTATCATAATGTCTGTTGTTCCTGTTATACCTCTAGCCTTACCATAATGTCTGTTGTTCCTGTTATACCTCTAGCCTTACCATAATGTCTGTTGTTCCTATTATACCTCTAGCCTTACCATAATGTCTGTTGTTCCTGTTATACCTCTAGCCTTATCATAATGTCTGTTGTTCCTATTATACCTCTAGCCTTATCATAATGTCTGTTGTTCCTATTATACCTCTAGCCTTACCATAATGTCTGTTGTTCCTGTTATACCTCTAGCCTTATCATAATGTCTGTTGTTCCTATTATTTACCATACCTCTAGCCTTATCATAATGTCTGTTGTTCCTATTATACCTCTAGCCTTATCATAATGTCTGTTGTTCCTGTTATACCTCTAGCCTTATCATAATGTCTGTTGTTCCTGTTATACCTCTAGCCTTATCATAATGTCTGTTGTTCCTATTATACCTCTAGCCTTATCATAATGTCTGTTGTTCCTATTATACCTCTAGCCTTATCATAATGTCTGTTGTTCCTATTATACCTCTAGCCTTATCATAATGTCTGTTGTTCCTATTATACCTCTAGCCTTACCATAATGTCTGTTGTTCCTATTATACCTCTAGCCTTATCATAATGTCTGTTGTTCCTATATTACCTCTAGCCTTATCATAATGTCTGTTGTTCCTATTATACCTCTAGCCTTATCATAATGTCTGTTGTTCCTATTATACCTCTAGCCTTATCATAATGTCTGTTGTTCCTATTATACCTCTAACCTTACCATAATGTCTGTTGTTCCTATTATACCTCTAGCCTTATCATAATGTCTGTTGTTCCTATTATACCTCTAGCCTTATCATAATGTCTGTTGTTCCTGTTATACCTCTAGCCTTACCATAATGTCTGTTGTTCCTGTTATACCTCTAGCCTTATCATAATGTCTGTTGTTCCTGTTATACCTCTAGCCTTATCATAATGTCTGTTGTTCCTGTTATACCTCTAGCCTTATCATAATGTCTGTTGTTCCTATTATACCTCTAGCCTTATCATAATGTCTGTTGTTCCTATTATACCTCTAGCCTTATCATAATGTCTGTTGTTCCTATTATACCTCTAGCCTTACCATAATGTCTGTTGTTCCTATTATACCTCTAGCCTTACCATAATGTCTGTTGTTCCTGTTATACCTCTAGCCTTACCATAATGTCTGTTGTTCCTATTATACCTCTAGCCTTACCATAATGTCTGTTGTTCCTATTATACCTCTAGCCTTATCATAATGTCTGTTGTTCCTATTATACCTCTAGCCTTATCATAATGTCTGTTGTTCCTATTATACCTCTAGCCTTACCATAATGTCTGTTGTTCCTATTATACCTCTAGCCTTACCATAATGTCTGTTGTTCCTGTTATACCTCTAGCCTTACCATAATGTCTGTTGTTCCTGTTATACCTCTAGCCTTACCATAATGTCTGTTGTTCCTATTATACCTCTAGCCTTACCATAATGTCTGTTGTTCCTATTATACCTCTAGCCTTACCATAATGTCTGTTGTTCCTATTATACCTCTAGCCTTATCATAATGTCTGTTGTTCCTATTATACCTCTAGCCTTACCATAATGTCTGTTGTTCCTATTATACCTCTAGCCTTACCATAATGTCTGTTGTTCCTCTTATACCTCTAGCCTTACCATAATGTCTGTTGTTCCTATTATACCTCTAGCCTTATCATAATGTCTGTTGTTCCTATTATACCTCTAGCCTTATCATAATGTCTGTTGTTCCTATTATACCTCTAGCCTTACCATAATGTCTGTTGTTCCTATTATACCTCTAGCCTTATCATAGTGTCTGTTGTTCCTATATTACAACTAGCCTTATCATAATGTCTGTTGTTCCTATTATACCTCTAGCTTATCATAATGTCTGTTGTTCCTGTTATACCTCTAGCCTTACCATAATGTCTGTTGTTCCTATTATACCTCTAGCCTTACCATAATGTCTGTTGTTCCTGTTATACCTCTAGCCTTACCATAATGTCTGTTGTTCCTATTATACCTCTAGCCTTACCATAATGTCTGTTGTTCCTATTATACCTCTAGCCTTACCATAATGTCTGTTGTTCCTATTATACCTCTAGCCTTACCATAATGTCTGTTGTTCCTATTATACCTCTAGCCTTACCATAATGTCTGTTGTTCCTATTATACCTCTAGCCTTATCATAATGTCTGTTGTTCCTATTATACCTCTAGCCTTATCATAATGTCTGTTGTTCCTGTTATACCTCTAGCCTTACCATAATGTCTGTTGTTCCTGTTATACCTCTAGCCTTATCATAGTGTCTGTTGTTTCTATATTAGAACTAGCCTTATCATGATGTCTGTTGTTCCTGTTATACCTCTAGCCTTACCATAATGTCTGTTGTTCCTATTATACTTCTAGCCTTATCATAATGTCTGTTGTTCCTGTTATACCTCTAGCCTTATATAATGTCTGTTGTTCCTGTTATACCTCTAGCCTTACCATAATGTCTGTTGTTCCTATTATACCTCTAGCCTTACCATAATGTCTGTTGTTCCTATTATACCTCTAGCCTTACCATAATGTCTGTTGTTCCTATTATACCTCTAGCCTTACCATAATGTCTGTTGTTCCTATTATACCTCTAGCCTTACCATAATGTCTGTTGTTCCTATTATACCTCTAGCCTTACCATAATGTCTGTTGTTCCTATTATACCTCTAGCCTTACCATAATGTCTGTTGTTCCTATTATACCTCTAGCCTTATCATAATGTCTGTTGTTCCTATTATACCTCTAGCCTTACCATAATGTCTGTTGTTCCTATTATACCTCTAGCCTTACCATAATGTCTGTTGTTCCTATTATACCTCTAGCCTTATCATAATGTCTGTTGTTCCTATTATACCTCTAGCCTTACCATAATGTCTGTTGTTCCTATTATACCTCTAGCCTTACCATTACCATAATGTCTGTTGTTCCTATTATACCTCTAGCCTTACCATAATGTCTGTTGTTCCTATTATACCTCTAGCCTTACCATAATGTCTGTTGTTCCTATTATACCTCTAGCCTTACCATAATGTCTGTTGTTCCTATTATACCTCTAGCCTTACCATAATGTCTGTTGTTCCTATTATACCTCTAGCCTTACCATAATGTCTGTTGTTCCTATTATACCTCTAGCCTTATCATAATGTCTGTTGTTCCTATTATACCTCTAGCCTTATCCTGTTGTTCCTATAATGCCTTATCATGTCTGTTGTTCCTATTATACCTCTAGCCTTATCATAATGTCTGTTGTTCCTATTATACCTCTAGCCTTATCATAATGTCTGTTGTTCCTATTATACCTCTAGCCTTACCATAATGTCTGTTGTTCCTGTTATACCTCTAGCCTTACCATAATGTCTGTTGTTCCTGTTATACCTCTAGCCTTACCATAATGTCTGTTGTTCCTATTATACCTCTAGCCTTACCATAATGTCTGTTGTTCCTATTATACCTCTAGCCTTACCTAATTAGCCTTTACCTCTATAATGTCTAATGTTCCTTGTTCCTATTATACCTCTAGCCTTACCATAATGTCTGTTGTTCCTATTATACCTCTAGCCTTACCATAATGTCTGTTGTTCCTATTATACCTCTAGCCTTACCATAATGTCTGTTGTTCCTATTATACCTCTAGCCTTATCATAATGTCTGTTGTTCCTGTTATACCTCTAGCCTTACCATAATGTCTGTTGTTCCTGTTATACCTCTAGCCTTATCATAATGTCTGTTGTTCCTATATACCTCTAGCCTTATCATAATGTCTGTTGTTCCTATTATACCTCTAGCCTTATCATAATGTCTGTTGTTCCTATTATACCTCTAGCCTTATCATAATGTCTGTTGTTCCTATTATACCTCTAGCCTTACCATAATGTCTGTTGTTCCTGTTATACCTCTAGCCTTACCATAATGTCTGTTGTTCCTCTAGTCTAGTTACTAATGTTTGTTCCTATTATACCTCTAGCCTTATCATAATGTCTGTTGTTCCTATTATACCTCTAGCCTTATCATAATGTCTGTTGTTTCTATATTACAACTAGCCTTATCATAATGTCTGTTGTTCCTATTATACCTCTAGCCTTACCATAATGTCTGTTGTTCCTATTATACCTCTAGCCTTATCATAATGTGTGTTGTTCCTATTATACCTCTAGCCTTACCATAATGTCTGTTGTTCCTATTATACCTCTAGCCTTACCATAATGTCTGTTGTTCCTATTATACCTCTAGCCTTATCATAATGTCTGTTGTTCCTATTATACCTCTAGCCTTACCATAATGTCTGTTGTTCCTATTATACCTCTAGCCTTATCATAATGTCTGTTGTTCCTATTATACCTCTAGCCTTATCATAATGTCTGTTGTTCCTGTTATACCTCTAGCCTTACCATAATGTCTGTTGTTCCTGTTATACCTCTAGCCTTACCATAATGTCTGTTGTTCCTGTTATACCTCTATTACCATAATGTCTGTTGTTCCTATTATACCTCTAGCCTTACCATAATGTCTGTTGTTCCTATTATACCTCTAGCCTTATCATAATGTCTGTTGTTCCTATTATACCTCTAGCCTTACCATAATGTCTGTTGTTCCTATTATACCTCTAGCCTTATCATAATGTCTGTTGTTCCTATTATACCTCTAGCCTTACCATAATGTCTGTTGTTCCTATTATACCTCTAGCCTTACCATAATGTCTGTTGTTCCTATACCTCTAGCCTTATCATAATGTCTGTTGTTCCTATTATACCTCTAGCCTTACCATAATGTCTGTTGTTCCTATTATACCTCTAGCCTTACCATAATGTCTGTTGTTCCTATTATACCTCTAGCCTTATCATAATGTCTGTTGTTCCTATTATACCTCTAGCCTTACCATAATGTCTGTTGTTCCTGTTATACCTCTAGCCTTACCATAATGTCTGTTGTTCCTATTATACCTCTAGCCTTACCATAATGTCTGTTGTTCCTATTATACCTCTAGCCTTATCATAATGTCTGTTGTTCCTATTATACCTCTAGCCTTATCATAATGTCTGTTGTTCCTATTATACCTCTAGCCTTACCATAATGTCTGTTGTTCCTATTATACTTCTAGCCTTATCATAATGTCTGTTGTTCCTATTATACCTCTAGCCTTATCATAATGTCTGTTGTTCCTATTATACCTCTAGCCTTATCATAATGTCTGTTGTTCCTGTTATACCTCTAGCCTTACCATAATGTCTGTTGTTCCTATTATACCTCTAGCCTTACCATAATGTCTGTTGTTCCTATTATACCTCTAGCCTTACCATAATGTCTGTTGTTCCTATTATACCTCTAGCCTTACCATAATGTCTGTTGTTCCTGTTATACCTCTAGCCTTACCATAATGTCTGTTGTTCCTATTATACCTCTAGCCTTACCATAATGTCTGTTGTTCCTATTATACCTCTAGCCTTACCATAATGTCTGTTGTTCCTATTATACCTCTAGCCTTATCATAATGTCTGTTGTTCCTATTATACCTCTAGCCTTATCATAATGTCTGTTGTTCCTGTTATACCTCTAGCCTTACCATAATGTCTGTTGTTCCTGTTATACCTCTAGCCTTACCATAATGTCTGTTGTTCCTATTATACCTCTAGCCTTATCATAATGTCTGTTGTTCCTATTATACCTCTAGCCTTACCATAATGTCTGTTGTTCCTATTATACCTCTAGCCTTACCATAATGTCTGTTGTTCCTATTATACCTCTAGCCTTACCATAATGTCTGTTGTTCCTGTTATACCTCTAGCCTTACCATAATGTCTGTTGTTCCTATTATACCTCTAGCCTTACCATAATGTCTGTTGTTCCTATTATACCTCTAGCCTTACCATAATGTCTGTTGTTCCTATTATACCTCTAGCCTTACCATAATGTCTGTTGTTCCTATTATACCTCTAGCCTTACCATAATGTCTGTTGTTCCTATTATACCTCTAGCCTTACCATAATGTCTGTTGTTCCTGTTATACCTCTAGCCTTATCATAATGTCTGTTGTTCCTATTATACCTCTAGCCTTATCATAATGTCTGTTGTTCCTATTATACCTCTAGCCTTATCATAATGTCTGTTGTTCCTATATTACCTCTAGCCTTATCATAATGTCTGTTGTTCCTATTATACCTCTAGCCTTATCATAATGTCTGTTGTTCCTGTTATACCTCTAGCCTTACCATAATGTCTGTTGTTCCTGTTATACCTCTAGCCTTACCATAATGTCTGTTGTTCCTATTATACCTCTAGCCTTACCATAATGTCTGTTGTTCCTGTTATACCTCTAGCCTTACCATAGTGTCTGTTGTTCCTATATTACAACTAGCCTTATCATAATGTCTGTTGTTCCTATTATACCTCTAGCCTTACCATAATGTCTGTTGTTCCTGTTATACCTCTAGCCTTATCATAATGTCTGTTGTTCCTATTATACAACTAGCCTTATCATAATGTCTGTTGTTCCTATTATACCTCTAGCCTTATCATAATGTCTGTTGTTCCTATTATACCTCTAGCCTTATCATAATGTCTGTTGTTCCTGTTATACCTCTAGCCTTACCATAATGTCTGTTGTTCCTATTATACCTCTAGCCTTACCATAATGTCTGTTGTTCCTATTATACCTCTAGCCTTACCATAATGTCTGTTGTTCCTATTATACCTCTAGCCTTATCATAATGTCTGTTGTTCCTATTATACCTCTAGCCTTACCATAATGTCTGTTGTTCCTATTATACCTCTAGCCTTACCATAATGTCTGTTGTTCCTATTATACCTCTAGCCTTACCATAATGTCTGTTGTTCCTGTTATACCTCTAGCCTTATCATAATGTCTGTTGTTCCTATTATACCTCTAGCCTTACCATAATGTCTGTTGTTCCTATTATACCTCTAGCCTTACCATAATGTCTGTTGTTCCTATTATACCTCTAGCCTTACCATAATGTCTGTTGTTCCTATTATACCTCTAGCCTTATCATAATGTCTGTTGTTCCTATTATACCTCTAGCCTTACCATAATGTCTGTTGTTCCTATTATACCTCTAGCCTTACCATAATGTCTGTTGTTCCTATTATACCTCTAGCCTTACCATAATGTCTGTTGTTCCTATTATACCTCTAGCCTTATCATAATGTCTGTTGTTCCTATTATACCTCTAGCCTTACCATAATGTCTGTTGTTCCTATTATACCTCTAGCCTTACCATAATGTCTGTTGTTCCTATTATACCTCTAGCCTTATGATAATGTCTATTGTTCCTATTATACCTCTAGCCTTATCATAATGTCTGTTGTTCCTATTATACCTCTAGCCTTACCATAATGTCTGTTGTTCCTGTTATACCTCTAGCCTTACCATAATGTCTGTTGTTCCTATTATACCTCTAGCCTTACCATAATGTCTGTTGTTCCTGTTGTGTCTGTTGTTCCTATTATACCTCTAGCCTTACCATAATGTCTGTTGTTCCTTACCATACCTCTAGCCTTACCATAATGTCTGTTGTTCCTATTATACCTCTAGCCTTACCATAATGTCTGTTGTTCCTATTATACCTCTAGCCTTACCATAATGTCTGTTGTTCCTATTATACCTCTAGCCTTATCATAATGTCTGTTGTTCCTATTATACCTCTAGCCTTACCATAATGTCTGTTGTTCCTATTATACCTCTAGCCTTACCATAATGTCTGTTGTTCCTCTATACCTCTAGCCTTACCATAATGTCTGTTGTTCCTATTATACCTCTAGCCTTACCATAATGTCTGTTGTTCCTATTATACCTCTAGCCTTATCATAATGTCTGTTGTTCCTGTTATACCTCTAGCCTTACCATAATGTCTGTTGTTCCTATTATACCTCTAGCCTTATCATAATGTCTGTTGTTCCTATTATACCTCTAGCCTTACCATAATGTCTGTTGTTCCTGTTATACCTCTAGCCTTACCATAATGTCTGTTGTTCCTATTATACCTCTAGCCTTACCATAATGTCTGTTGTTCCTATTATACCTCTAGCCTTACCATAATGTCTGTTGTTCCTGTTTATACCTCTAGCCTTACCATAATGTCTGTTGTTCCTATTATACCTCTAGCCTTACCATAATGTCTGTTGTTCCTATTATACCTCTAGCCTTACCATAATGTCTGTTGTTCCTGTTATACCTCTAGCCTTATCATAATGTCTGTTGTTCCTATTATACCTCTAGCCTTATCATAATGTCTGTTGTTCCTATTATACCTCTAGCCTTATCATAATGTCCATGTTGTTGTATTACTATTATACCTCTAGCCTTACCATATATGTCTGTTGTTCCTATTATACCTCTAGCCTTATCATAATGTCTGTTGTTCCTGTTATACCTCTAGCCTTACCATAATGTCTGTTGTTCCTGTTATACCTCTAGCCTTACCATAATGTCTGTTGTTCCTATTATACCTCTAGCCTTACCATAATGTCTGTTGTTCCTGTTATACCTCTAGCCTTACCATAATGTCTGTTGTTCCTATTATACCTCTAGCCTTATCATAATGTCTGTTGTTCCTATTATACCTCTAGCCTTACCATAATGTCTGTTGTTCCTGTTATACCTCTAGCCTTATCATAATGTCTGTTGTTCCTATTATACCTCTAGCCTTATCATAATGTCTGTTGTTCCTATTATACCTCTAGCCTTATCATAATGTCTGTTGTTCCTATTATACCTCTAGCCTTATCATAATGTCTGTTGTTCCTGTTATACCTCTAGCCTTACCATAATGTCTGTTGTTCCTATTATACCTCTAGCCTTACCATAATGTCTGTTGTTCCTATTATACCTCTAGCCTTACCATAATGTCTGTTGTTCCTATTATACCTCTAGCCTTACCATAATGTCTGTTGTTCCTATTATTACCTCTAGCCTTACCATAATGTCTGTTGTTCCTATTATACCTCTAGCCTTATCATAATGTCTGTTGTTCCTATTATACCTCTAGCCTTACCATAATGTCTGTTGTTCCTATTATACCTCTAGCCTTACCATAGTGTCTGTTGTTCCTATATTACAACTAGCCTTATCATAATGTCTGTTGTTCCTATTATACCTCTAGCCTTACCATAATGTCTGTTGTTCCTATTATACCTCTAGCCTTATCATAATGTCTGTTGTTCCTGTTATACCTCTAGCCTTACCATAATGTCTGTTGTTCCTGTTATACCTCTAGCCTTATCATAATGTCTGTTGTTCCTGTTATACCTCTAGCCTTATCATAATGTCTGTTGTTCCTATTATACCTCTAGCCTTACCATAATGTCTGTTGTTCCTATTATACCTCTAGCCTTACCATAATGTCTGTTGTTCCTATTATACCTCTAGCCTTACCATAATGTCTGTTGTTCCTGTTATACCTCTAGCCTTACCATAATGTCTGTTGTTCCTGTTATACCTCTAGCCTTACCATAATGTCTGTTGTTCCTATTATACCTCTAGCTTTACCATAATGTCTGTTGTTCCTGTTATACCTCTAGCCTTACCATAATGTCTGTTGTTCCTATTATACCTCTAGCCTTACCATAATGTCTGTTGTTCCTATTATACCTCTAGCCTTACCATAATGTCTGTTGTTCCTGTTATACCTCTAGCCTTACCATAATGTCTGTTGTTCCTATTATACCTCTAGCCTTACCATAATGTCTGTTGTTCCTATTATACCTCTAGCCTTACCATAATGTCTGTTGTTCCTGTTATACCTCTAGCCTTACCATAATGTCTGTTGTTCCTATTATACCTCTAGCCTTATCATAATGTCTGTTGTTCCTATTATACCTCTAGCCTTATCATAATGTCTGTTGTTCCTATATTATACCTCTAGCCTTATCATAATGTCTGTTGTTCCTATTATACCTCTAGCCTTACCATAATGTCTGTTGTTCCTGTTATACCTCTAGCCTTACCATAATGTCTGTTGTTCCTGTTATACCTCTAGCCTTACCATAATGTCTGTTGTTCCTATTATACCTCTAGCCTTACCATAATGTCTGTTGTTCCTGTTATACCTCTAGCCTTACCATAATGTCTGTTGTTCCTATTATACCTCTAGCCTTATCATAATGTCTGTTGTTCCTATTATACCTCTAGTCTTACCATAATGTCTGTTGTTCCTATTATACCTCTAGCCTTACCATAATGTCTGTTGTTCCTATTATACCTCTAGCCTTACCATAATGTCTGTTGTTCCTATTATACCTCTAGCCTTACCATAATGTCTGTTGTTCCTATTATACCTCTAGCCTTACCATAATGTCTGTTGTTCCTGTTATACCTCTAGCCTTACCATAATGTCTGTTGTTCCTATTATACCTCTAGCCTTACCATAATGTCTGTTGTTCCTATTATACCTCTAGCCTTACCATAATGTCTGTTGTTCCTTAATGTCTGTTGTTCCTATTATACCTCTAGCCTTACCATAATGTCTGTTGTTCCTATTATACCTCTAGCCTTATCATAATGTCTGTTGTTCCTATTATACCTCTAGCCTTACCATAATGTCTGTTGTTCCTATTATACCTCTAGCCTTACCATAATGTCTGTTGTTCCTATTATACCTCTAGCCTTATCATAATGTCTGTTGTTCCTATTATACCTCTAGCCTTACCATAATGTCTGTTGTTCCTATTATACCTCTAGCCTTACCATAATGTCTGTTGTTCCTATTATACCTCTAGCCTTACCATAATGTCTGTTGTTCCTGTTATACCTCTAGCCTTACCATAATGTCTGTTGTTCCTATTATACCTCTAGCCTTACCATAATGTCTGTTGTTCCTGTTATACCTCTAGCCTTACCATAATGTCTGTTGTTCCTGTTATACCTCTAGCCTTACCATAATGTCTGTTGTTCCTATTATACCTCTAGCCTTACCATAATGTCTGTTGTTCCTATTATACCTCTAGCCTTACCATAATGTCTGTTGTTCCTATTATACCTCTAGCCTTACCATAATGTCTGTTGTTCCTATTATACCTCTAGCCTTACCATAATGTCTGTTGTTCCTATTATACCTCTAGCCTTACCATAATGTCTGTTGTTCCTGTTATACCTCTAGCCTTACCATAATGTCTGTTGTTCCTATTATACCTCTAGCCTTATCATAATGTCTGTTGTTCCTATTATACCTCTAGCCTTACCATAATGTCTGTTGTTCCTGTTATACCTCTAGCCTTACCATAATGTCTGTTGTTCCTATTATACCTCTAGCCTTACCATAATGTCTGTTGTTCCTATTATACCTCTAGCCTTACCATAATGTCTGTTGTTCCTATTATACCTCTAGCCTTACCATAATGTCTGTTGTTCCTATTATACCTCTAGCCTTACCATAATGTCTGTTGTTCCTGTTATACCTCTAGCCTTACCATAATGTCTGTTGTTCCTTTATACCTGTTATACCTCTAGCCTTACCATAATGTCTGTTGTTCCTATTATACCTCTAGCCTTACCATAATGTCTGTTGTTCCTATTATACCTCTAGCCTTACCATAATGTCTGTTGTTCCTATTATACCTCTAGCCTTACCATAATGTCTGTTGTTGTTCCTTATACCTCTAGCCTACCATAATGTCTGTTGTTCCTATTATACCTCTAGCCTTATCATAATGTCTGTTGTTCCTATTATACCTCTAGCCTTACCATAATGTCTGTTGTTCCTATTATACCTCTAGCCTTACCATAATGTCTGTTGTTCCTGTTATACCTCTAGCCTTACCATAATGTCTGTTGTTCCTGTTATACCTCTAGCCTTACCATAATGTCTGTTGTTCCTGTTATACCTCTAGCCTTATCATAATGTCTGTTGTTCCTATTATACCTCTAGCCTTACCATAATGTCTGTTGTTCCTATTATACCTCTAGCCTTACCATAATGTCTGTTGTTCCTATTATACCTCTAGCCTTACCATAATGTCTGTTGTTCCTGTTATACCTCTAGCCTTACCATAATGTCTGTTGTTCCTATTATACCTCTAGCCTTACCATAATGTCTGTTGTTCCTGTTATACCTCTAGCCTTACCATAATGTCTGTTGTTCCTATTATACCTCTAGCCTTACCATAATGTCTGTTGTTCCTATTATACCTCTAGCCTTACCATAATGTCTGTTGTTCCTGTTATACCTCTAGCCTTACCATAATGTCTGTTGTTCCTATTATACCTCTAGCCTTACCATAATGTCTGTTGTTCCTATTATACCTCTAGCCTTATCATAATGTCTGTTGTTCCTGTTATACCTCTAGCCTTATCATAATGTCTGTTGTTCCTATTATACCTCTAGCCTTATCATAATGTCTGTTGTTCCTATTATACCTCTAGCCTTACCATAATGTCTGTTGTTCCTATTATACCTCTAGCCTTACCATAATGTCTGTTGTTCCTGTTATACCTCTAGCCTTACCATAATGTCTGTTGTTCCTATTATACCTCTAGCCTTACCATATAATGTCTGTTGTTCCTGTTATACCTCTAGCCTTACCATAATGTCTGTTGTTCCTATTATACCTCTAGCCTTACCATAATGTCTGTTGTTCCTATTATACCTCTAGCCTTACCATAATGTCTGTTGTTCCTGTTATACCTCTAGCCTTACCATAATGTCTGTTGTTCCTACCTCTATTACCATAATGTCTATTACCATAATGTGTCTGTTGTTCCTATTATACCTCTAGCCTTATCATAATGTCTGTTGTTCCTATTATACCTCTAGCCTTACCATAATGTCTGTTGTTCCTATTATACCTCTAGCCTTATGATAATGTCTATTGTTCCTATTATACCTCTAGCCTTATCATAATGTCTGTTGTTCCTATTATACCTCTAGCCTTACCATAATGTCTGTTGTTCCTATTATACCTCTAGCCTTACCATAATGTCTGTTGTTCCTGTTATACCTCTAGCCTTACCATAATGTCTGTTGTTCCTGTTATACCTCTAGCCTTACCATAATGTCTGTTGTTCCTATTATACCTCTAGCCTTATCATAATGTCTGTTGTTCCTATTATACCTCTAGCCTTACCATAATGTCTGTTGTTCCTGTTATACCTCTAGCCTTACCATAATGTCTGTTGTTCCTATTATACCTCTAGCCTTATCATAATGTCTGTTGTTCCTATTATACCTCTAGCCTTACCATAATGTCTGTTGTTCCTATTATACCTCTAGCCTTATCATAATGTCTGTTGTTCCTATTATACCTCTAGCCTTACCATAATGTCTGTTGTTCCTGTTATACCTCTAGCCTTACCATAATGTCTGTTGTTCCTATTATACCTCTAGCCTTACCATAATGTCTGTTGTTCCTATTATACCTCTAGCCTTACCATAATGTCTGTTGTTCCTATTATACCTCTAGCCTTACCATAATGTCTGTTGTTCCTATTATACCTCTAGCCTTACCATAATGTCTGTTGTTCCTGTTATACCTCTAGCCTTACCATAATGTCTGTTGTTCCTTATACCTCTAGCCTTACCATAATGTCTGTTGTTCCTGTTATACCTCTAGCCTTATCATAATGTCTGTTGTTCCTATTATACCTCTAGCCTTACCATAATGTCTGTTGTTCCTGTTATACCTCTAGCCTTACCATAATGTCTGTTGTTCCTATTATACCTCTAGCCTTATCATAATGTCTGTTGTTCCTATTATACCTCTAGCCTTACCATAATGTCTGTTGTTCCTGTTATACCTCTAGCCTTACCATAATGTCTGTTGTTCCTATTATACCTCTAGCCTTACCATAATGTCTGTTGTTCCTATTATACCTCTAGCCTTACCATAATGTCTGTTGTTCCTATTATACCTCTAGCCTTACCATAATGTCTGTTGTTCCTATTATACCTCTAGCCTTACCATAATGTCTGTTGTTCCTATTATACCTCTAGCCTTACCATAATGTCTGTTGTTCCTGTTATACCTCTAGCCTTACCATAATGTCTGTTGTTCCTATTATACCTCTAGCCTTACCATAATGTCTGTTGTTCCTATTATACCTCTAGCCTTACCATAATGTCTGTTGTTCCTATTATACCTCTAGCCTTACCATAATGTCTGTTGTTCCTATTATACCTCTAGCCTTATCATAATGTCTGTTGTTCCTATTATACCTCTAGCCTTACCATAATGTCTGTTGTTCCTATTATACCTCTAGCCTTATCATAATGTCTGTTGTTCCTATTATACCTCTAGCCTTACCATAATGTCTGTTGTTCCTATTATACCTCTAGCCTTATCATAATGTCTGTTGTTCCTATTATACCTCTAGCCTTACCATAATGTCTGTTGTTCCTATTATACCTCTAGCCTTACCATAATGTCTGTTGTTCCTATTATACCTCTAGCCTTACCATAATGTCTGTTGTTCCTGTTATACCTCTAGCCTTACCATAATGTCTGTTGTTCCTATTATACCTCTAGCCTTATCATAATGTCTGTTGTTCCTATTATACCTCTAGCCTTACCATAATGTCTGTTGTTCCTATTATACCTCTAGCCTTACCATAATGTCTGTTGTTCCTATTATACCTCTAGCCTTACCATAATGTCTGTTGTTCCTATTATACCTCTAGCCTTACCATAATGTCTGTTGTTCCTATTATACCTCTAGCCTTACCATAATGTCTGTTGTTCCTATTATACCTCTAGCCTTACCATAATGTCTGTTGTTCCTATTATACCTCTAGCCTTATCATAATGTCTGTTGTTCCTATTATACCTCTAGCCTTACCATAATGTCTGTTGTTCCTGTTATACCTCTAGCCTTACCATAATGTCTGTTGTTCCTGTTATACCTCTAGCCTTACCATAATGTCTGTTGTTCCTATATACCTCTAGCCTTACCATAATGTCTGTTGTTCCTATTATACCTCTAGCCTTACCATAATGTCTGTTGTTCCTATTATACCTCTAGCCTTACCATAATGTCTGTTGTTCCTATTATACCTCTAGCCTTACCATAATGTCTGTTGTTCCTATTATACCTCTAGCCTTACCATAATGTCTGTTGTTCCTATTATACCTCTAGCCTTACCATAATGTCTGTTGTTCCTATTATACCTCTAGCCTTACCATAATGTCTGTTGTTCCTGTTATACCTCTAGCCTTACTGTTGTTCCTATATCTAGCCTTACTAATGTTGTTCCTGTTATACCTCTAGCCTTACCATAATGTCTGTTGTTCCTATTATACCTCTAGCCTTACCATAATGTCTGTTGTTCCTATATTATACCTCTAGCCTTACCATAATGTCTGTTGTTCCTATTATACCTCTAGCCTTACCATAATGTCTGTTGTTCCTGTTATACCTCTAGCCTTACCATAATGTCTGTTGTTCCTATATACCTCTAGCCTTACCATAATGTCTGTTGTTCCTATTATACCTCTAGCCTTATCATAATGTCTGTTGTTCCTATTATACCTCTAGCCTTACCATAATGTCTGTTGTTCCTGTTATACCTCTAGCCTTATCATAATGTCTGTTGTTCCTGTTATACCTCTAGCCTTACCATAATGTCTGTTGTTCCTATTATACCTCTAGCCTTACCATAATGTCTGTTGTTCCTATTATACCTCTAGCCATAATGTCTGTTGTTCCTATTATACCTCTAGCCTTACCATAATGTCTGTTGTTCCTGTTATACCTCTAGCCTTACCATAATGTCTGTTGTTCCTATTATACCTCTAGCCTTACCATAATGTCTGTTGTTCCTGTTATACCTCTAGCCTTACCATAATGTCTGTTGTTCCTATTATACCTCTAGCCTTACCATAATGTCTGTTGTTCCTATTATACCTCTAGCCTTACCATAATGTCTGTTGTTCCTATTATACCTCTAGCCTTACCATAATGTCTGTTGTTCCTGTTATACCTCTAGCCTTACCATAATGTCTGTTGTTCCTATTATACCTCTAGCCTTACCATAATGTCTGTTGTTCCTATTATACCTCTAGCCTTACCATAATGTCTGTTGTTCCTATTATACCTCTAGCCTTACCATAATGTCTGTTGTTCCTATTATACCTCTAGCCTTACCATAATGTCTGTTGTTCCTATTATACCTCTAGCCTTATCATAATGTCTGTTGTTCCTATTATACCTCTAGCCTTACCATAATGTCTGTTGTTCCTATTATACCTCTAGCCTTATCATAATGTCTGTTGTTCCTATATTACAACTCTAGCCTTATCATAATGTCTGTTGTTCCTATTATACCTCTAGCCTTACCATAATGTCTGTTGTTCCTGTTATACCTCTAGCCTTACCATAATGTCTGTTGTTCCTGTTATACCTCTAGCCTTACCATAATGTCTGTTGTTCCTATTATACCTCTAGCCTTACCATAATGTCTGTTGTTCCTATTATACCTCTAGCCTTACCATAATGTCTGTTGTTCCTGTTATACCTCTAGCCTTACCATAATGTCTGTTGTTCCTATTATACCTCTAGCCTTACCATAATGTCTGTTGTTCCTATTATACCTCTAGCCTTACCATAATGTCTGTTGTTCCTATTATACCTCTAGCCTTACCATAATGTCTGTTGTTCCTATTATACCTCTAGCCTTACCATAATGTCTGTTGTTCCTATTATACCTCTAGCCTTACCATAATGTCTGTTGTTCCTATTATACCCTCTAGCCTTACCATAATGTCTGTTGTTCCTATTATACCTCTAGCCTTACCATAATGTCTGTTGTTCCTGTTATACCTCTAGCCTTACCATAATGTCTGTTGTTCCTATTTATACCTATTTGTCTAGCCTTACCATAATGTCTGTTGTTCCTGTTATACCTCTAGCCTTACCATAATGTCTGTTGTTCCTGTTATACCTCTAGCCTTATCATAATGTCTGTTGTTCCTGTTATACCTCTAGCCTTACCATAATGTCTGTTGTTCCTATTATACCTCTAGCCTTACCATAATGTCTGTTGTTCCTATTATACCTCTAGCCTTACCATAATGTCTGTTGTTCCTATTATACCTCTAGCCTTACCATAATGTCTGTTGTTCCTGTTATACCTCTAGCCTTATCATAATGTCTGTTGTTCCTATTATACCTCTAGCCTTACCATAATGTCTGTTGTTCCTATTATACCTCTAGCCTTACCATAATGTCTGTTGTTCCTGTTATACCTCTAGCCTTATCATAATGTCTGTTGTTCCTGTTATACCTCTAGCCTTACCATAATGTCTGTTGTTCCTATTATACCTCTAGCCTTACCATAATGTCTGTTGTTCCTATTATACCTCTAGCCTTTGTTCCTATCATAATGTCTGTTGTTCCTGTTATACCTCTAGCCTTACCATAATGTCTGTTGTTCCTGTTATACCTCTAGCCTTACCATAATGTCTGTTGTTCCTGTTATACCTCTAGCCTTACCATAATGTCTGTTGTTCCTATTATACCTCTAGCCTTACCATAAGCCTTATCATAATGTCTGTTGTTCCTATTATACCTCTAGCCTTACCATAATGTCTGTTGTTCCTATTATACCTCTAGCCTTAAGATAATGTCTGTTGTTCCTGTTACACCTCTAGCCTTATCATAATGTCTGTTGTTCCTGTTATACCTCTAGCCTTACCATAATGTCTGTTGTTCCTGTTATACCTCTAGCCTTACCATAATGTCTGTTGTTCCTATTATACCTCTAGCCTTACCATAATGTCTGTTGTTCCTATTATACCTCTAGCCTTTATCATAATGTCTTGTTCCTATTATACCTCTAGTTCCATAATGTCTGTTGTTCCTTATACCTCTAGCCTTACCATAATGTCTGTTGTTCCTGTTATACCTCTAGCCTTACCATAATGTCTGTTGTTCCTGTTATACCTCTAGCCTTACCATAATGTCTGTTGTTCCTGTTATACCTCTAGCCTTACCATAATGTCTGTTGTTCCTATTATACCTCTAGCCTTACCATAATGTCTGTTGTTCCTATTATACCTCTAGCCTTACCATAATGTCTGTTGTTCCTGTTATACCTCTAGCCTTACCATAATGTCTGTTGTTCCTATTATACCTCTAGCCTTACCATAATGTCTGTTGTTCCTGTTATACCTCTAGCCTTACCATAATGTCTGTTGTTCCTATTATACCTCTAGCCTTACCATAATGTCTGTTGTTCCTATTATACCTCTAGCCTTACCATAATGTCTGTTGTTCCTGTTATACCTCTAGCCTTACCATAATGTCTGTTGTTCCTGTTATACCTCTAGCCTTACCATAATGTCTGTTGTTCCTGTTATACCTCTAGCCTTACCATAATGTCTGTTGTTCCTGTTATACCTCTAGCCTTACCATAATGTCTGTTGTTCCTATTATACCTCTAGCCTTACCATAATGTCTGTTGTTCCTATTATACCTCTAGCCTTACCATAATGTCTGTTGTTCCTGTTATACCTCTAGCCTTATCATAATGTCTGTTGTTCCTATTATACCTCTAGCCTTACCATAATGTCTGTTGTTCCTATTATACCTCTAGCCTTACCATAATGTCTGTTGTTCCTATTATACCTCTAGCCTTACCATAATGTCTGTTGTTCCTATTATACCTCTAGCCTTACCATAATGTCTGTTGTTCCTATTATACCTCTAGCCTTATCATAATGTCTGTTGTTCCTATTATACCTCTAGCCTTACCATAATGTCTGTTGTTCCTATTATACCTCTAGCCTTACCATAATGTCTGTTGTTCCTATTATACCTCTAGCCTTACCATAATGTCTGTTGTTCCTGTTATACCTCTAGCCTTACCATAATGTCTGTTGTTCCTGTTATACCTCTAGCCTTACCATAATGTCTGTTGTTCCTATTATACCTCTAGCCTTATACCTCTATAATGTCTGTTGTTCCTGTTATACCTCTAGCCTTACCATAATGTCTGTTGTTCCTATTATACCTCTAGCCTTACCATAATGTCTGTTGTTCCTATTATACCTCTAGCCTTACCATAATGTCTGTTGTTCCTGTTATACCCTCTAGCCTTATCATAATGTCTGTTGTTCCTATTATACCTCTAGCCTTACCATAATGTCTGTTGTTCCTGTTATACCTCTAGCCTTACCATAATGTCTGTTGTTCCTTATACCTCTAGCCTTATACCTCTAGCCTTACCATAATGTCTGTTGTTCCTATTATACCTCTAGCTACCATAATGTCTGTTGTTCCTATTATACCTCTAGCCTTACCATAATGTCTGTTGTTCCTATTATACCTCTAGCCTTACCATAATGTCTGTTGTTCCTATTATACCTCTAGCCTTATCATAATGTCTGTTGTTCCTATTATACCTCTAGCCTTACCATAATGTCTGTTGTTCCTATTATACCTCTAGCCTTACTCATAATGTCTGTTGTTCCTATTATACCTCTAGCCTTACCATAATGTCTGTTGTTCCTATTATACCTCTAGCCTTACCATAATGTCTGTTGTTCCTATTATACCTCTAGCCTTACCATAATGTCTGTTGTTCCTATTATACCTCTAGCCTTACCATAATGTCTGTTGTTCCTGTTATACCTCTAGCCTTACCATAATGTCTGTTGTTCCTGTTATACCTCTAGCCTTACCATAATGTCTGTTGTTCCTATTATACCTCTAGCCTTATGATAATGTCTGTTGTTCCTATTATACCTCTAGCCTTATCATAATGTCTGTTGTTCCTATTATACCTCTAGCCTTACCATAATGTCTGTTGTTCCTATTATACCTCTAGCCTTACCATAATGTCTGTTGTTCCTATTATACCTCTAGCCTTACCATAATGTCTGTTGTTCCTGTTATACCTCTAGCCTACCATAATGTCTGTTGTTCCTATTATACCTCTAGCCTTACCATAATGTCTGTTGTTCCATATATACCTCTAGCTTTACTCATAATGTCTGTTGTTCCTATTATAACCTCTAGCCTTACCATAATGTCTGTTGTTCCTATTATACCTCTAGCCTTACCATAATGTCTGTTGTTCCTATTATACCTCTAGCCTTACCATAATGTCTGTTGTTCCTATTATACTCTAGCCTTACCATAATGTCTGTTGTTCCTATTATACCTCTACTTACTTACCATAATGTCTGTTGTTCCTATATATACCTCTAGCCTTACCATAATGTCTGTTGTTCCTGTTATACCTCTAGCCTTACCATAATGTCTGTTGTTCCTATTATACCTTTAGCCTCTAGCCTTATTACCTCTAGCCTTACCATAATGTCTGTTGTTCCTATTATACCTCTAGCCTTCCATAATGTCTGTTGTTCCTGTTATACCTCTAGCCTTACCATAATGTCTGTTGTTCCTATTATACCTCTAGCCTTACCTCTATCATAATGTCTGTTGTTCCTATTATACCTCTAGCTTTATCATAATGTCTGTTGTTCCTATTATACCTCTAGCCTTACCATAATGTCTGTTGTTCCTATTATACCTCTAGCCTTACCATAATGTCTGTTGTTCCTGTTATACCTCTAGCCTTACCATAATGTCTGTTGTTCCTGTTATACCTCTAGCCTTACTACATAATGTCTGTTGTTCCTGTTATACTGTTGTTCCTATTATACCTCTAGCCTTACCATAATGTCTGTTGTTCCTGTTATACCTCTAGCCTTACCATAATGTCTGTTGTTCCTATTACCATACCTCTAGCTTTACCATTATCATAATGTCTGTTGTTCCTATTATACCTCTAGCCTTACCATAATGTCTGTTGTTCCTGTTATACCTCTA
>NC_134825.1:104728484-104830978 GCF_004210375.1 Tachypleus tridentatus | reverse complement strand
GTCGGTTAGTAATCAGTGAACACTAGCTGACAAGTAAATAATGTGTCGGTTAGTAATCAGTGAACACTAGCTGACAAGTAAATAATGTGTCGGTTAGTAATCAGTGAACACTAGCTGACAAGTAAATAATGTGTCGGTTAGTAATCAGTGAACACTAGCTGACAAGTAAATAATGTGTCGGTTAGTAATCAGTGAACACTAGCTGACAAGTAAATAATGTGTCGGTTAGTAATCAGTGAACACTAGCTGACAAGTAAATAATGTGTCGGTTAGTAATCAGTGAACACTAGCTGACAAGTAAATAATGTGTCGGTTAGTAATCAGTGAACACTAGCTGACAAGTAAATAATGTGTCGGTTAGTAATCAGTGAACACTAGCTGACAAGTAAATAATGTGTCGGTTAGTAATCAGTGAACACTAGCTGACAAGTAAATAATGTGTCGGTTAGTAATCAGTGAACACTAGCTGACAAGTAAATAATGTGTCGGTTAGTAATCAGTGAACACTAGCTGACAAGTAAATAATGTGTCGGTTAGTAATCAGTGAACACTAGCTGACAAGTAAATAATGTGTCGGTTAGTAATCAGTGAACACTAGCTGACAAGTAAATAATGTGTCGGTTAGTAATCAGTGAACACTAGCTGACAAGTAAATAATGTGTCGGTTAGTAATCAGTGAACACTAGCTGACAAGTAAATAATGTGTCGGTTAGTAATCAGTGAACACTAGCTGACAAGTAAATAATGTGTCGGTTAGTAATCAGTGAACACTAGCTGACAAGTAAATAATGTGTCGGTTAGTAATCAGTGAACACTAGCTGACAAGTAAATAATGTGTCGGTTAGTAATCAGTGAACACTAGCTGACAAGTAAATAATGTGTCGGTTAGTAATCAGTGAACACTAGCTGACAAGTAAATAATGTGTCGGTTAGTAATCAGTGAACACTAGCTGACAAGTAAATAATGTGTCGGTTAGTAATCAGTGAACACTAGCTGACAAGTAAATAATGTGTCGGTTAGTAATCAGTGAACACTAGCTGACAAGTAAATAATGTGTCGGTTAGTAATCAGTGAACACTAGCTGACAAGTAAATAATGTGTCGGTTAGTAATCAGTGAACACTAGCTGACAAGTAAATAATGTGTCGGTTAGTAATCAGTGAACACTAGCTGACAAGTAAATAATGTGTCGGTTAGTAATCAGTGAACACTAGCTGACAAGTAAATAATGTGTCGGTTAGTAATCAGTGAACACTAGCTGACAAGTAAATAATGTGTCGGTTAGTAATCAGTGAACACTAGCTGACAAGTAAATAATGTGTCGGTTAGTAATCAGTGAACACTAGCTGACAAGTAAATAATGTGTCGGTTAGTAATCAGTGAACACTAGCTGACAAGTAAATAATGTGTCGGTTAGTAATCAGTGAACACTAGCTGACAAGTAAATAATGTGTCGGTTAGTAATCAGTGAACACTAGCTGACAAGTAAATAATGTGTCGGTTAGTAATCAGTGAACACTAGCTGACAAGTAAATAATGTGTCGGTTAGTAATCAGTGAACACTAGCTGACAAGTAAATAATGTGTCGGTTAGTAATCAGTGAACACTAGCTGACAAGTAAATAATGTGTCGGTTAGTAATCAGTGAACACTAGCTGACAAGTAAATAATGTGTCGGTTAGTAATCAGTGAACACTAGCTGACAAGTAAATAATGTGTCGGTTAGTAATCAGTGAACACTAGCTGACAAGTAAATAATGTGTCGGTTAGTAATCAGTGAACACTAGCTGACAAGTAAATAATGTGTCGGTTAGTAATCAGTGAACACTAGCTGACAAGTAAATAATGTGTCGGTTAGTAATCAGTGAACACTAGCTGACAAGTAAATAATGTGTCGGTTAGTAATCAGTGAACACTAGCTGACAAGTAAATAATGTGTCGGTTAGTAATCAGTGAACACTAGCTGACAAGTAAATAATGTGTCGGTTAGTAATCAGTGAACACTAGCTGACAAGTAAATAATGTGTCGGTTAGTAATCAGTGAACACTAGCTGACAAGTAAATAATGTGTCGGTTAGTAATCAGTGAACACTAGCTGACAAGTAAATAATGTGTCGGTTAGTAATCAGTGAACACTAGCTGACAAGTAAATAATGTGTCGGTTAGTAATCAGTGAACACTAGCTGACAAGTAAATAATGTGTCGGTTAGTAATCAGTGAACACTAGCTGACAAGTAAATAATGTGTCGGTTAGTAATCAGTGAACACTAGCTGACAAGTAAATAATGTGTCGGTTAGTAATCAGTGAACACTAGCTGACAAGTAAATAATGTGTCGGTTAGTAATCAGTGAACACTAGCTGACAAGTAAATAATGTGTCGGTTAGTAATCAGTGAACACTAGCTGAGTAAAGTAAATAATGTGTCGGTTAGTAATCAGTGAACACTAGCTGACAAGTAAATAATGTGTCGGTTAGTAATCAGTGAACACTAGCTGACAAGTAAATAATGTGTCGGTTAGTAATCAGTGAACACTAGCTGACAAGTAAATAATGTGTCGGTTAGTAATCAGTGAACACTAGCTGACAAGTAAATAATGTGTCGGTTAGTAATCAGTGAACACTAGCTGACAAGTAAATAATGTGTCGGTTAGTAATCAGTGAACACTAGCTGACAAGTAAATAATGTGTCGGTTAGTAATCAGTGAACACTAGCTGACAAGTAAATAATGTGTCGGTTAGTAATCAGTGAACACTAGCTGACAAGTAAATAATGTGTCGGTTAGTAATCAGTGAACACTAGCTGACAAGTAAATAATGTGTCGGTTAGTAATCAGTGAACACTAGCTGACAAGTAAATAATGTGTCGGTTAGTAATCAGTGAACACTAGCTGACAAGTAAATAATGTGTCGGTTAGTAATCAGTGAACACTAGCTGACAAGTAAATAATGTGTCGGTTAGTAATCAGTGAACACTAGCTGACAAGTAAATAATGTGTCGGTTAGTAATCAGTGAACACTAGCTGACAAGTAAATAATGTGTCGGTTAGTAATCAGTGAACACTAGCTGACAAGTAAATAATGTGTCGGTTAGTAATCAGTGAACACTAGCTGACAAGTAAATAATGTGTCGGTTAGTAATCAGTGAACACTAGCTGACAAGTAAATAATGTGTCGGTTAGTAATCAGTGAACACTAGCTGACAAGTAAATAATGTGTCGGTTAGTAATCAGTGAACACTAGCTGACAAGTAAATAATGTGTCGGTTAGTAATCAGTGAACACTAGCTGACAAGTAAATAATGTGTCGGTTAGTAATCAGTGAACACTAGCTGACAAGTAAATAATGTGTCGGTTAGTAATCAGTGAACACTAGCTGACAAGTAAATAATGTGTCGGTTAGTAATCAGTGAACACTAGCTGACAAGTAAATAATGTGTCGGTTAGTAATCAGTGAACACTAGCTGACAAGTAAATAATGTGTCGGTTAGTAATCAGTGAACACTAGCTGACAAGTAAATAATGTGTCGGTTAGTAATCAGTGAACACTAGCTGACAAGTAAATAATGTGTCGGTTAGTAATCAGTGAACACTAGCTGACAAGTAAATAATGTGTCGGTTAGTAATCAGTGAACACTAGCTGACAAGTAAATAATGTGTCGGTTAGTAATCAGTGAACACTAGCTGACAAGTAAATAATGTGTCGGTTAGTAATCAGTGAACACTAGCTGACAAGTAAATAATGTGTCGGTTAGTAATCAGTGAACACTAGCTGACAAGTAAATAATGTGTCGGTTAGTAATCAGTGAACACTAGCTGACAAGTAAATAATGTGTCGGTTAGTAATCAGTGAACACTAGCTGACAAGTAAATAATGTGTCGGTTAGTAATCAGTGAACACTAGCTGACAAGTAAATAATGTGTCGGTTAGTAATCAGTGAACACTAGCTGACAAGTAAATAATGTGTCGGTTAGTAATCAGTGAACACTAGCTGATCAGTGAACACTAGCTGATAAAGTAAATAATGTGTCGGTTAGTAATCAGTGAACACTAGCTGACAAGTAAATAATGTGTCGGTTAGTAATCAGTGAACACTAGCTGACAAGTAAATAATGTGTCGGTTAGTAATCAGTGAACACTAGCTGACAAGTAAATAATGTGTCGGTTAGTAATCAGTGAACAACACTAGCTGACAAGTAAATAATGTGTCGGTTAGTAATCAGTGAACACTAGCTGACAAGTAAATAATGTGTCGGTTAGTAATCAGTGAACACTAGCTGACAAGTAAATAATGTGTCGGTTAGTAATCAGTGAACACTAGCTGACAAGTAAATAATGTGTCGGTTAGTAATCAGTGAACACTAGCTGACAAGTAAATAATGTGTCGGTTAGTAATCAGTGAACACTAGCTGACAAGTAAATAATGTGTCGGTTAGTAATCAGTGAACACTAGCTGACAAGTAAATAATGTGTCGGTTAGTAATCAGTGAACACTAGCTGACAAGTAAATAATGTGTCGGTTAGTAATCAGTGAACACTAGCTGACAAGTAAATAATGTGTCGGTTAGTAATCAGTGAACACTAGCTGACAAGTAAATAATGTGTCGGTTAGTAATCAGTGAACACTAGCTGACACAGTAGCTGACAAGTAAATAATGTGTCGGTTAGTAATCAGTGAACACTAGCTGACAAGTAAATAATGTGTCGGTTAGTAATCAGTGAACACTAGCTGACAAGTAAATAATGTGTCGGTTAGTAATCAGTGAACACTAGCTGACAAGTAAATAATGTGTCGGTTAGTAATCAGTGAACACTAGCTGACAAGTAAATAATGTGTCGGTTAGTAATCAGTGAACACTAGCTGACAAGTAAATAATGTGTCGGTTAGTAATCAGTGAACACTAGCTGACAAGTAAATAATGTGTCGGTTAGTAATCAGTGAACACTAGCTGACAAGTAAATAATGTGTCGGTTAGTAATCAGTGAACACTAGCTGACAAGTAAATAATGTGTCGGTTAGTAATCAGTGAACACTAGCTGACAAGTAAATAATGTGTCGGTTAGTAATCAGTGAACACTAGCTGACAAGTAAATAGCTGACAAGTAAATAATGTGTCGGTTAGTAATCAGTGAACACTAGCTGACAAGTAACACTAGCTGACAAGTAAATAATGTGTCGGTTAGTAATCAGTGAACACTAGCTGACAAGTAAATAATGTGTCGGTTAGTAATCAGTGAACACTAGCTGACAAGTAAATAATGTGTCGGTTAGTAATCAGTGAACACTAGCTGACAAGTAAATAATGTGTCGGTTAGTAATCAGTGAACACTAGCTGACAAGTAAATAATGTGTCGGTTAGTAATCAGTGAACACTAGCTGACAAGTAAATAATGTGTCGGTTAGTAATCAGTGAACACTAGCTGACAAGTAAATAATGTGTCGGTTAGTAATCAGTGAACACTAGCTGACAAGTAAATAATGTGTCGGTTAGTAATCAGTGAACACTAGCTGACAAGTAAATAATGTGTCGGTTAGTAATCAGTGAACACTAGCTGACAAGTAAATAATGTGTCGGTTAGTAATCAGTGAACACTAGCTGACAAGTAAATAATGTGTCGGTTAGTAATCAGTGAACACTAGCTGACAAGTAAATAATGTGTCGGTTAGTAATCAGTGAACACTAGCTGAGCTGACAAGTAAATAATGTGTCGGTTAGTAATCAGTGAACACTAGCTGACAAGTAAATAATGTGTCGTTAGTTAGTAATCAGTGAACACTAGCTGACAAGTAAATAATGTGTCGGTTAGTAATCAGTGAACACTAGCTGACAAGTAAATAATGTGTCGGTTAGTAATCAGTGAACACTAGCTGACAAGTAAATAATGTGTCGGTTAGTAATCAGTGAACACTAGCTGACAAGTAAATAATGTGTCGGTTAGTAATCAGTGAACACTAGCTGACATGTGTCGGTTAGTAATCAGTGAACACTAGCTGACAAGTAAATAATGTGTCGGTTAGTAATCAGTGAACACTAGCTGACAAGTAAATAATGTGTCGGTTAGTAATCAGTGAACACTAGCTGACAAGTAAATAATGTGTCGGTTAGTAATCAGTGAACACTAGCTGACAAGTAAATAATGTGTCGGTTAGTAATCAGTGAACACTAGCTGACAAGTAAATAATGTGTCAGTTAGTAATCAGTGAACACTAGCTGACAAGTAAATAATGTGTCGGTTAGTAATCAGTGAACACTAGCTGACAAGTAAATAATGTGTCGGTTAGTAATCAGTGAACACTAGCTGACAAGTAAATAATGTGTCGGTTAGTAATCAGTGAACACTAGCTGACAAGTAAATAATGTGTCGGTTAGTAATCAGTGAACACTAGCTGACAAGTAAATAATGTGTCGGTTAGTAATCAGTGAACACTAGCTGACAAGTAAATAATGTGTCGGTTAGTAATCAGTGAACACTAGCTGACAAGTAAATAATGTGTCGGTTAGTAATCAGTGAACACTAGCTGACAAGTAAATAATGTGTCGGTTAGTAATCAGTGAACACTAGCTGACAAGTAAATAATGTGTCGGTTAGTAATCAGTGAACACTAGCTGACAAGTAAATAATGTGTCGGTTAGTAATCAGTGAACACTAGCTGACAAGTAAATAATGTGTCGGTTAGTAATCAGTGAACACTAGCTGACAAGTAAATAATGTGTCGGTTAGTAATCAGTGAACACTAGCTGACAAGTAAATAATGTGTCGGTTAGTAATCAGTGAACACTAGCTGACAAGTAAATAATGTGTCGGTTAGTAATCAGTGAACACTAGCTGACAAGTAAATAATGTGTCGGTTAGTAATCAGTGAACACTAGCTGACAAGTAAATAATGTGTCGGTTAGTAATCAGTGAACACTAGCTGACAAGTAAATAATGTGTCGGTTAGTAATCAGTGAACACTAGCTGACAAGTAAATAATGTGTCGGTTAGTAATCAGTGAACACTAGCTGACAAGTAAATAATGTGTCGGTTAGTAATCAGTGAACACTAGCTGACAAGTAAATAATGTGTCGGTTAGTAATCAGTGAACACTAGCTGACAAGTAAATAATGTGTCGGTTAGTAATCAGTGAACACTAGCTGACAAGTAAATAATGTGTCGGTTAGTAATCAGTGAACACTAGCTGACAAGTAAATAAAGTAAAGTGAAATGTGTCGGTTAGTAATCAGTGAACACTAGCTGACAAGTAAATAATGTGTCGGTTAGTAATCAGTGAACACTAGCTGACAAGTAAATAATGTGTCGGTTAGTAATCAGTGAACACTAGCTGACAAGTAAATAATGTGTCGGTTAGTAATCAGTGAACACTAGCTGACAAGTAAATAATGTGTCGGTTAGTAATCAGTGAACACTAGCTGACAAGTAAATAATGTGTCGGTTAGTAATCAGTGAACACTAGCTGACAAGTAAATAATGTGTCGGTTAGTAATCAGTGAACACTAGCTGACAAGTAAATAATGTGTCGGTTAGTAATCAGTGAACACTAGCTGACAAGTAAATAATGTGTCGGTTAGTAATCAGTGAACACTAGCTGACAAGTAAATAATGTGTCGGTTAGTAATCAGTGAACACTAGCTGACAAGTAAATAATGTGTCGGTTAGTAATCAGTGAACACTAGCTGACAAGTAAATAATGTGTCGGTTAGTAATCAGTGAACACTAGCTGACAAGTAAATAATGTGTCGGTTAGTAATCAGTGAACACTAGCTGACAAATAAATAATGTGTCGGTTAGTAATCAGTGAACACTAGCTGACAAGTAAATAATGTGTCGGTTAGTAATCAGTGAACACTAGCTGACAAGTAAATAATGTGTCGGTTAGTAATCAGTGAACACTAGCTGACAAGTAAATAATGTGTCGGTTAGTAATCAGTGAACACTAGCTGACAAGTAAATAATGTGTCGGTTAGTAATCAGTGAACACTAGCTGACAAGTAAATAATGTGTCGGTTAGTAATCAGTGAACACTAGCTGACAAGTAAATAATGTGTCGGTTAGTAATCAGTGAACACTAGCTGACAAGTAAATAATGTGTCGGTTAGTAATCAGTGAACACTAGCTGACAAGTAAATAATGTGTCGGTTAGTAATCAGTGAACACTAGCTGACAAGTAAATAATGTGTCGGTTAGTAATCAGTGAACACTAGCTGACAAGTAAATAATGTGTCGGTTAGTAATCAGTGAACACTAGCTGACAAGTAAATAATGTGTCGGTTAGTAATCAGTGAACACTAGCTGACAAGTAAATAATGTGTCGGTTAGTAATCAGTGAACACTAGCTGACAAGTAAATAATGTGTCGGTTAGTAATCAGTGAACACTAGCTGACAAGTAAATAATGTGTCGGTTAGTAATCAGTGAACACTAGCTGACAAGTAAATAATGTGTCGGTTAGTAATCAGTGAACACTAGCTGACAAGTAAATAATGTGTCGGTTAGTAATCAGTGAACACTAGCTGACAAGTAAATAATGTGTCGGTTAGTAATCAGTGAACACTAGCTGACAAGTAAATAATGTGTCGGTTAGTAATCAGTGAACACTAGCTGACAAGTAAATAATGTGTCGGTTAGTAATCAGTCAAGTAAATAATGTGTCGGTTAGTAATCAGTGAACACTAGCTGACAAGTAAATAATGTGTCGGTTAGTAATCAGTGAACACTAGCTGACAAGTAAATAATGTGTCGGTTAGTAATCAGTGAACACTAGCTGACAAGTAAATAATGTGTCGGTTAGTAATCAGTGAACACTAGCTGACAAGTAAATAATGTGTCGGTTAGTAATCAGTGAACACTAGCTGACAAGTAAATAATGTGTCGGTTAGTAATCAGTGAACACTAGCTGACAAGTAAATAATGTGTCGGTTAGTAATCAGTGAACACTAGCTGACAAGTAAATAATGTGTCGGTTAGTAATCAGTGAACACTAGCTGACAAGTAAATAATGTGTCGGTTAGTAATCAGTGAACACTAGCTGACAAGTAAATAATGTGTCGGTTAGTAATCAGTGAACACTAGCTGACAAGTAAATAATGTGTCGGTTAGTAATCAGTGAACACTAGCTGACAAGTAAATAATGTGTCGGTTAGTAATCAGTGAACACTAGCTGACAAGTAAATAATGTGTCGGTTAGTAATCAGTGAACACTAGCTGACAAGTAAATAATGTGTCGGTTAGTAATCAGTGAACACTAGCTGACAAGTAAATAATGTGTCGGTTAGTAATCAGTGAACACTAGCTGACAAGTAAATAATGTGTCGGTTAGTAATCAGTGAACACTAGCTGACAAGTAAATAATGTGTCGGTTAGTAATCAGTGAACACTAGCTGACAAGTAAATAATGTGTCGGTTAGTAATCAGTGAACACTAGCTGACAAGTAAATAATGTGTCGGTTAGTAATCAGTGAACACTAGCTGACAAGTAAATAATGTGTCGGTTAGTAATCAGTGAACACTAGCTGACAAGTAAATAATGTGTCGGTTAGTAATCAGTGAACACTAGCTGACAAGTAAATAATGTGTCGGTTAGTAATCAGTGAACACTAGCTGACAAGTAAATAATGTGTCGGTTAGTAATCAGTGAACACTAGCTGACAAGTAAATAATGTGTCGGTTAGTAATCAGTGAACACTAGCTGACAAGTAAATAATGTGTCGGTTAGTAATCAGTGAACACTAGCTGACAAGTAAATAATGTGTCGGTTAGTAATCAGTGAACACTAGCTGACAAGTAAATAATGTGTCGGTTAGTAATCAGTGAACACTAGCTGACAAGTAAATAATGTGTCGGTTAGTAATCAGTGAACACTAGCTGACAAGTAAATAATGTGTCGGTTAGTAATCAGTGAACACTAGCTGACAAGTAAATAATGTGTCGGTTAGTAATCAGTGAACACTAGCTGACAAGTAAATAATGTGTCGGTTAGTAATCAGTGAACACTAGCTGACAAGTAAATAATGTGTCGGTTAGTAATCAGTGAACACTAGCTGACAAGTAAATAATGTGTCGGTTAGTAATCAGTGAACACTAGCTGACAAGTAAATAATGTGTCGGTTAGTAATCAGTGAACACTAGCTGACAAGTAAATAATGTGTCGGTTAGTAATCAGTGAACACTAGCTGACAAGTAAATAATGTGTCGGTTAGTAATCAGTGAACACTAGCTGACAAGTAAATAATGTGTCAGGTTAGTAATCAGTGAACACTGAAGCTAGACAAGTAAATAATGTGTCGGTTAGTAATCAGTGAACACTAGCTGACAAGTAAATAATGTGTCGGTTAGTAATCAGTGAACACTAGCTGACAAGTAAATAATGTGTCGGTTAGTAATCAGTGAACACTAGCTGACAAGTAAATAATGTGTCGGTTAGTAATCAGTGAACACTAGCTGACAAGTAAATAATGTGTCGGTTAGTAATCAGTGAACACTAGCTGACAAGTAAATAATGTGTCGGTTAGTAATCAGTGAACACTAGCTGACAAGTAAATAATGTGTCGGTTAGTAATCAGTGAACACTAGCTGACAAGTAAATAATGTGTCGGTTAGTAATCAGTGAACACTAGCTGAACAAGTAAATAATGTGTCGGTTAGTAATCAGTGAACACTAGCTGACAAGTAAATAATGTGTCGGTTAGTAATCAGTGAACACTAGCTGACAAGTAAATAATGTCGACAGTTAGTAATCAGTGAACACTAGCTGACAAGTAAATAATGTGTCGGTTAGTAATCAGTGAACACTAGCTGACAAGTAAATAATGTGTCGGTTAGTAATCAGTGAACACTAGCTGACAAGTAAATAATGTGTCGGTTAGTAATCAGTGAACACTAGCTGACAAGTAAATAATGTGTCGGTTAGTAATCAGTGAACACTAGCTGACAAGTAAATAATGTGTCGGTTAGTAATCAGTGAACACTAGCTGACAAGTAAATAATGTGTCGGTTAGTAATCAGTGTGAGCTGACAAGTAAATAATGTGTCGGTTAGTAATCAGTGAACACTAGCTGACAAGTAAATAATGTGTCGGTTAGTAATCAGTGAACACTAGCTGACAAGTAAATAATGTGTCGGTTAGTAATCAGTGAACACTAGCTGACAAGTAAATAATGTGTCGGTTAGTAATCAGTGAACACTAGCTGACAAGTAAATAATGTGTCGGTTAGTAATCAGTGAACACTAGCTGACAAGTAAATAATGTGTCGGTTAGTAATCAGTGAACACTAGCTGACAAGTAAATAATGTGTCGGTTAGTAATCAGTGAACACTAGCTGACAAGTAAATAATGTGTCGGTTAGTAATCAGTGAACACTAGCTGACAAGTAAATAATGTGTCGGTTAGTAATCAGTGAACACTAGCTGACAAGTAAATAATGTGTCGGTTAGTAATCAGTGAACACTAGCTGACAAGTAAATAATGTGTCGGTTAGTAATCAGTGAACACTAGCTGACAAGTAAATAATGTGTCGGTTAGTAATCAGTGAACACTAGCTGACAAGTAAATAATGTGTCGGTTAGTAATCAGTGAACACTAGCTGACAAGTAAATAATGTGTCGGTTAGTAATCAGTGAACACTAGCTGACAAGTAAATAATGTGTCGGTTAGTAATCAGTGAACACTAGCTGACAAGTAAATAATGTGTCAGTTAGTAATCAGTGAACACTAGCTGACAAGTAAATAATGTGTCGGTTAGTAATCAGTGAACACTAGCTGACAAGTAAATAATGTGTCGGTTAGTAATCAGTGAACACTAGCTGACAAGTAAATAATGTGTCGGTTAGTAATCAGTGAACACTAGCTGACAAGTAAATAATGTGTCGGTTAGTAATCAGTGAACACTAGCTGACAAGTAAATAATGTGTCGGTTAGTAATCAGTGAACACTAGCTGACAAGTAAATAATGTGTCGGTTAGTAATCAGTGAACACAGCTGACAAGTAAATAATGTGTCGGTTAGTAATCAGTGAACACTAGCTGACAAGTAAATAATGTGTCGGTTAGTAATCAGTGAACACTAGCTGACAAGTAAATAATGTGTCGGTTAGTAATCAGTGAACACTAGCTGACAAGTAAATAATGTGTCGGTTAGTAATCAGTGAACACTAGCTGACAAGTAAATAATGTGTCGGTTAGTAATCAGTGAACACTAGCTGACAAGTAAATAATGTGTCGGTTAGTAATCAGTGAACACTAGCTGACAAGTAAATAATGTGTCGGTTAGTAATCAGTGAACACTAGCTGACAAGTAAATAATGTGTCGGTTAGTAATCAGTGAACACTAGCTGACAAGTAAATAATGTGTCGGTTAGTAATCAGTGAACACTAGCTGACAAGTAAATAATGTGTCGGTTAGTAATCAGTGAACACTAGCTGACAAGTAAATAATGTGTCGGTTAGTAATCAGTGAACACTAGCTGACAAGTAAATAATGTGTCGGTTAGTAATCAGTGAACACTAGCTGACAAGTAAATAATGTGTCGGTTAGTAATCAGTGAACACTAGCTGACAAGTAAATAATGTGTCGGTTAGTAATCAGTGAACACTAGCTGACAAGTAAATAATGTGTCGGTTAGTAATCAGTGAACACTAGCTGACAAGTAAATAATGTGTCGGTTAGTAATCAGTGAACACTAGCTGACAAGTAAATAATGTGTCGGTTAGTAATCAGTGAACACTAGCTGACAAGTAAATAATGTGTCGGTTAGTAATCAGTGAACACTAGCTGACAAGTAAATAATGTGTCGGTTAGTAATCAGTGAACACTAGCTGACAAGTAAATAATGTGTCGGTTAGTAATCAGTGAACACTAGCTGACAAGTAAATAATGTGTCGGTTAGTAATCAGTGAACACTAGCTGACAAGTAAATAATGTGTCGGTTAGTAATCAGTGAACACTAGCTGACAAGTAAATAATGTGTCGGTTAGTAATCAGTGAACACTAGCTGACAAGTAAATAATGTGTCGGTTAGTAATCAGTGAACACTAGCTGACAAGTAAATAATGTGTCGGTTAGTAATCAGTGAACACTAGCTGACAAGTAAATAATGTGTCGGTTAGTAATCAGTGAACACTAGCTGACAAGTAAATAATGTGTCGGTTAGTAATCAGTGAACACTAGCTGACAAGTAAATAATGTGTCGGTTAGTAATCAGTGAACACTAGCTGACAAGTAAATAATGTGTCGGTTAGTAATCAGTGAACACTAGCTGACAAGTAAATAATGTGTCGGTTAGTAATCAGTGAACACTAGCTGACAAGTAAATAATGTGTCGGTTAGTAATCAGTGAACACTAGCTGACAAGTAAATAATGTGTCGGTTAGTAATCAGTGAACACTAGCTGACAAGTAAATAATGTGTCGGTTAGTAATCAGTGAACACTAGCTGACAAGTAAATAATGTGTCGGTTAGTAATCAGTGAACACTAGCTGACAAGTAAATAATGTGTCGGTTAGTAATCAGTGAACACTAGCTGACAAGTAAATAATGTGTCGGTTAGTAATCAGTGAACACTAGCTGACAAGTAAATAATGTGTCGGTTAGTAATCAGTGAACACTAGCTGACAAGTAAATAATGTGTCGGTTAGTAATCAGTGAACACTAGCTGACAAGTAAATAATGTGTCGGTTAGTAATCAGTGAACACTAGCTGACAAGTAAATAATGTGTCGGTTAGTAATCAGTGAACACTAGCTGACAAGTAAATAATGTGTCGGTTAGTAATCAGTGAACACTAGCTGACAAGTAAATAATGTGTCGGTTAGTAATCAGTGAACACTAGCTGACAAGTAAATAATGTGTCGGTTAGTAATCAGTGAACACTAGCTGACAAGTAAATAATGTGTCGGTTAGTAATCAGTGAACACTAGCTGACAAGTAAATAATGTGTCGGTTAGTAATCAGTGAACACTAGCTGACAAGTAAATAATGTGTCGGTTAGTAATCAGTGAACACTAGCTGACAAGTAAATAATGTGTCGGTTAGTAATCAGTGAACAATCAGTAAATAATGTGTCGGTTAGTAATCAGTGAACACTAGCTGACAAGTAAATAATGTGTCGGTTAGTAATCAGTGAACACTAGCTGACAAGTAAATAATGTGTCGGTTAGTAATCAGTGAACACTAGCTGACAAGTAAATAATGTGTCGGTTAGTAATCAGTGAACACTAGCTGACAAGTAAATAATGTGTCGGTTAGTAATCAGTGAACACTAGCTGACAAGTAAATAATGTGTCGGTTAGTAATCAGTGAACACTAGCTGACAAGTAAATAATGTGTCGGTTAGTAATCAGTGAACACTAGCTGACAAGTAAATAATGTGTCGGTTAGTAATCAGTGAACACTAGCTGACAAGTAAATAATGTGTCGGTTAGTAATCAGTGAACACTAGCTGACAAGTAAATAATGTGTCGGTTAGTAATCAGTGAACACTAGCTGACAAGTAAATAATGTGTCGGTTAGTAATCAGTGAACACTAGCTGACAAGTAAATAATGTGTCGGTTAGTAATCAGTGAACACTAGCTGACAAGTAAATAATGTGTCGGTTAGTAATCAGTGAACACTAGCTGACAAGTAAATAATGTGTCGGTTAGTAATCAGTGAACACTAGCTGACAAGTAAATAATGTGTCGGTTAGTAATCAGTGAACACTAGCTGACAAGTAAATAATGTGTCGGTTAGTAATCAGTGAACACTAGCTGACAAGTAAATAATGTGTCGGTTAGTAATCAGTGAACACTAGCTGACAAGTAAATAATGTGTCGGTTAGTAATCAGTGAACACTAGCTGACAAGTAAATAATGTGTCGGTTAGTAATCAGTGAACACTAGCTGACAAGTAAATAATGTGTCGGTTAGTAATCAGTGAACACTAGCTGACAAGTAAATAATGTGTCGGTTAGTAATCAGTGAACACTAGCTGACAAGTAAATAATGTGTCGGTTAGTAATCAGTGAACACTAACACTAGCTGACAAGTAAATAATGTGTCGGTTAGTAATCAGTGAACACTAGCTGACAAGTAAATAATGTGTCGGTTAGTAATCAGTGAACACTAGCTGACAAGTAAATAATGTGTCGGTTAGTAATCAGTGAACACTAGCTGACAAGTAAATAATGTGTCGGTTAGTAATCAGTGAACACTAGCTGACAAGTAAATAATGTGTCGGTTAGTAATCAGTGAACACTAGCTGACAAGTAAATAATGTGTCGGTTAGTAATCAGTGAACACTAGCTGACAAGTAAATAATGTGTCGGTTAGTAATCAGTGAACACTAGCTGACAAGTAAATAATGTGTCGGTTAGTAATCAGTGAACACTAGCTGACAAGTAAATAATGTGTCGGTTAGTAATCAGTGAACACTAGCTGACAAGTAAATAATGTGTCGGTTAGTAATCAGTGAACACTAGCTGACAAGTAAATAATGTGTCGGTTAGTAATCAGTGAACACTAGCTGACAAGTAAATAATGTGTCGGTTAGTAATCAGTGAACACTAGCTGACAAGTAAATAATGTGTCGGTTAGTAATCAGTGAACACTAGCTGACAAGTAAATAATGTGTCGGTTAGTAATCAGTGAACACTAGCTGACAAGTAAATAATGTGTCGGTTAGTAATCAGTGAACACTAGCTGACAAGTAAATAATGTGTCGGTTAGTAATCAGTGAACACTAGCTGACAAGTAAATAATGTGTCGGTTAGTAATCAGTGAACACTAGCTGACAAGTAAATAATGTGTCGGTTAGTAATCAGTGAACACTAGCTGACAAGTAAATAATGTGTCGGTTAGTAATCAGTGAACACTAGCTGACAAGTAAATAATGTGTCGGTTAGTAATCAGTGAACACTAGCTGACAAGTAAATAATGTGTCGGTTAGTAATCAGTGAACACTAGCTGACAAGTAAATAATGTGTCGGTTAGTAATCAGTGAACACTAGCTGACAAGTAAATAATGTGTCGGTTAGTAATCAGTGAACACTAGCTGACAAGTAAATAATGTGTCGGTTAGTAATCAGTGAACACTAGCTGACAAGTAAATAATGTGTCGGTTAGTAATCAGTGAACACTAGCTGACAAGTAAATAATGTGTCGGTTAGTAATCAGTGAACACTAGCTGACAAGTAAATAATGTGTCGGTTAGTAATCAGTGAACACTAGCTGACAAGTAAATAATGTGTCGGTTAGTAATCAGTGAACACTAGCTGACAAGTAAATAATGTGTCGGTTAGTAATCAGTGAACACTAGCTGACAAGTAAATAATGTGTCGGTTAGTAATCAGTGAACACTAGCTGACAAGTAAATAATGTGTCGGTTAGTAATCAGTGAACACTAGCTGACAAGTAAATAATGTGTCGGTTAGTAATCAGTGAACACTAGCTGACAAGTAAATAATGTGTCGGTTAGTAATCAGTGAACACTAGCTGACAAGTAAATAATGTGTCGGTTAGTAATCAGTGAACACTAGCTGACAAGTAAATAATGTGTCGGTTAGTAATCAGTGAACACTAGCTGACAAGTAAATAATGTGTCGGTTAGTAATCAGTGAACACTAGCTGACAAGTAAATAATGTGTCGGTTAGTAATCAGTGAACACTAGCTGACAAGTAAATAATGTGTCGGTTAGTAATCAGTGAACACTAGCTGACAAGTAAATAATGTGTCGGTTAGTAATCAGTGAACACTAGCTGACAAGTAAATAATGTGTCGGTTAGTAATCAGTGAACACTAGCTGACAAGTAAATAATGTGTCGGTTAGTAATCAGTGAACACTAGCTGACAAGTAAATAATGTGTCGGTTAGTAATCAGTGAACACTAGCTGACAAGTAAATAATGTGTCGGTTAGTAATCAGTGAACACTAGCTGACAAGTAAATAATGTGTCGGTTAGTAATCAGTGAACACTAGCTGACAAGTAAATAATGTGTCGGTTAGTAATCAGTGAACACTAGCTGACAAGTAAATAATGTGTCGGTTAGTAATCAGTGAACACTAGCTGACAAGTAAATAATGTGTCGGTTAGTAATCAGTGAACACTAGCTGACAAGTAAATAATGTGTCGGTTAGTAATCAGTGAACACTAGCTGACAAGTAAATAATGTGTCGGTTAGTAATCAGTGAACACTAGCTGACAAGTAAATAATGTGTCGGTTAGTAATCAGTGAACACTAGCTGACAAGTAAATAATGTGTCGGTTAGTAATCAGTGAACACTAGCTGACAAGTAAATAATGTGTCGGTTAGTAATCAGTGAACACTAGCTGACAAGTAAATAATGTGTCGGTTAGTAATCAGTGAACACTAGCTGACAAGTAAATAATGTGTCGGTTAGTAATCAGTGAACACTAGCTGACAAGTAAATAATGTGTCGGTTAGTAATCAGTGAACACTAGCTGACAAGTAAATAATGTGTCGGTTAGTAATCAGTGAACACTAGCTGACAAGTAAATAATGTGTCGGTTAGTAATCAGTGAACACTAGCTGACAAGTAAATAATGTGTCGGTTAGTAATCAGTGAACACTAGCTGACAAGTAAATAATGTGTCGGTTAGTAATCAGTGAACACTAGCTGACAAGTAAATAATGTGTCGGTTAGTAATCAGTGAACACTAGCTGACAAGTAAATAATGTGTCGGTTAGTAATCAGTGAACACTAGCTGACAAGTAAATAATGTGTCGGTTAGTAATCAGTGAACACTAGCTGACAAGTAAATAATGTGTCGGTTAGTAATCAGTGAACACTAGCTGACAAGTAAATAATGTGTCGGTTAGTAATCAGTGAACACTAGCTGACAAGTAAATAATGTGTCGGTTAGTAATCAGTGAACACTAGCTGACAAGTAAATAATGTGTCGGTTAGTAATCAGTGAACACTAGCTGACAAGTAAATAATGTGTCGGTTAGTAATCAGTGAACACTAGCTGACAAGTAAATAATGTGTCGGTTAGTAATCAGTGAACACTAGCTGACAAGTAAATAATGTGTCGGTTAGTAATCAGTGAACACTAGCTGACAAGTAAATAATGTGTCGGTTAGTAATCAGTGAACACTAGCTGACAAGTAAATAATGTGTCGGTTAGTAATCAGTGAACACTAGCTGACAAGTAAATAATGTGTCGGTTAGTAATCAGTGAACACTAGCTGACAAGTAAATAATGTGTCAGTTAGTAATCAGTGAACACTAGCTGACAAGTAAATAATGTGTCGGTTAGTAATCAGTGAACACTAGCTGACAAGTAAATAATGTGTCAGTTAGTAATCAGTGAACACTAGCTGACAAGTAAATAATGTGTCGGTTAGTAATCAGTGAACACTAGCTGACAAGTAAATAATGTGTCGGTTAGTAATCAGTGAACACTAGCTGACAAGTAAATAATGTGTCGGTTAGTAATCAGTGAACACTAGCTGACAAGTAAATAATGTGTCGGTTAGTAATCAGTGAACACTAGCTGACAAGTAAATAATGTGTCGGTTAGTAATCAGTGAACACTAGCTGACAAGTAAATAATGTGTCGGTTAGTAATCAGTGAACACTAGCTGACAAGTAAATAATGTGTCGGTTAGTAATCAGTGAACACTAGCTGACAAGTAAATAATGTGTCGGTTAGTAATCAGTGAACACTAGCTGACAAGTAAATAATGTGTCGGTTAGTAATCAGTGAACACTAGCTGACAAGTAAATAATGTGTCGGTTAGTAATCAGTGAACACTAGCTGACAAGTAAATAATGTGTCGGTTAGTAATCAGTGAACACTAGCTGACAAGTAAATAATGTGTCGGTTAGTAATCAGTGAACACTAGCTGACAAGTAAATAATGTGTCGGTTAGTAATCAGTGAACACTAGCTGACAAGTAAATAATGTGTCGGTTAGTAATCAGTGAACACTAGCTGACAAGTAAATAATGTGTCGGTTAGTAATCAGTGAACACTAGCTGACAAGTAAATAATGTGTCGGTTAGTAATCAGTGAACACTAGCTGACAAGTAAATAATGTGTCGGTTAGTAATCAGTGAACACTAGCTGACAAGTAAATAATGTGTCGGTTAGTAATCAGTGAACACTAGCTGACAAGTAAATAATGTGTCGGTTAGTAATCAGTGAACACTAGCTGACAAGTAAATAATGTGTCGGTTAGTAATCAGTGAACACTAGCTGACAAGTAAATAATGTGTCGGTTAGTAATCAGTGAACACTAGCTGACAAGTAAATAATGTGTCGGTTAGTAATCAGTGAACACTAGCTGACAAGTAAATAATGTGTCGGTTAGTAATCAGTGAACACTAGCTGACAAGTAAATAATGTGTCGGTTAGTAATCAGTGAACACTAGCTGACAAGTAAATAATGTGTCGGTTAGTAATCAGTGAACACTAGCTGACAAGTAAATAATGTGTCGGTTAGTAATCAGTGAACACTAGCTGACAAGTAAATAATGTGTCGGTTAGTAATCAGTGAACACTAGCTGACAAGTAAATAATGTGTCGGTTAGTAATCAGTGAACACTAGCTGACAAGTAAATAATGTGTCGGTTAGTAATCAGTGAACACTAGCTGACAAGTAAATAATGTGTCGGTTAGTAATCAGTGAACACTAGCTGACAAGTAAATAATGTGTCGGTTAGTAATCAGTGAACACTAGCTGACAAGTAAATAATGTGTCGGTTAGTAATCAGTGAACACTAGCTGACAAGTAAATAATGTGTCGGTTAGTAATCAGTGAACACTAGCTGACAAGTAAATAATGTGTCGGTTAGTAATCAGTGAACACTAGCTGACAAGTAAATAATGTGTCGGTTAGTAATCAGTGAACACTAGCTGACAAGTAAATAATGTGTCGGTTAGTAATCAGTGAACACTAGCTGACAAGTAAATAATGTGTCGGTTAGTAATCAGTGAACACTAGCTGACAAGTAAATAATGTGTCGGTTAGTAATCAGTGAACACTAGCTGACAAGTAAATAATGTCGACAGTTAGTAATCAGTGAACACTAGCTAACAATTAAATAATGTGTCGGTTAGTAATCAGTGAACACTAGCTGACAAGTAAATAATGTCGACAGTTAGTAATCAGTGAACACTAGCTGACAATTAAATAATGTGTCGGTTAGTAATCAGTGAACACTAGCTGACAAGTAAATAATGTCGACGGTTAGTAATCAGTGAACACTAGCTGACAAAAATAATGTGTCGGTTAGTAATCAGTGAACACTAGCTGACAAGTAAATAATGTGTCGGTTAGTAATCAGTGAACACTAGCTGACAAGTAAATAATGTGTCGGTTAGTAATCAGTGAACACTAGCTGACAAGTAAATAATGTGTCGGTTAGTAATCAGTGAACACTAGCTGACAAGTAAATAATGTGTCGGTTAGTAATCAGTGAACACTAGCTGACAAGTAAATAATGTGTCGGTTAGTAATCAGTGAACACTAGCTGACAAGTAAATAATGTGTCGGTTAGTAATCAGTGAACACTAGCTGACAAGTAAATAATGTGTCGGTTAGTAATCAGTGAACACTAGCTGACAAGTAAATAATGTGTCGGTTAGTAATCAGTGAACACTAGCTGACAAGTAAATAATGTGTCGGTTAGTAATCAGTGAACACTAGCTGACAAGTAAATAATGTGTCGGTTAGTAATCAGTGAACACTAGCTGACAAGTAAATAATGTGTCGGTTAGTAATCAGTGAACACTAGCTGACAAGTAAATAATGTGTCGTTTAGTAATCAGTGAACACTAGCTGACAAGTAAATAATGTGTCGGTTAGTAATCAGTGAACACTAGCTGACAAGTAAATAATGTGTCGGTTAGTAATCAGTGAACACTAGCTGACAAGTAAATAATGTGTCGGTTAGTAATCAGTGAACACTAGCTGACAAGTAAATAATGTGTCGGTTAGTAATCAGTGAACACTAGCTGACAAGTAAATAATGTGTCGGTTAGTAATCAGTGAACACTAGCTGACAAGTAAATAATGTGTCGGTTAGTAATCAGTGAACACTAGCTGACAAGTAAATAATGTGTCGGTTAGTAATCAGTGAACACTAGCTGACAAGTAAATAATGTGTCGGTTAGTAATCAGTGAACACTAGCTGACAAGTAAATAATGTGTCGGTTAGTAATCAGTGAACACTAGCTGACAAGTAAATAATGTGTCGGTTAGTAATCAGTGAACACTAGCTGACAAGTAAATAATGTGTCGGTTAGTAATCAGTGAACACTAGCTGACAAGTAAATAATGTGTCGGTTAGTAATCAGTGAACACTAGCTGACAAGTAAATCATGTATCGGTTTGTAATCAGTGAACACTAGCTGACAAGTAAATAATGTGTCGGTTAGTAATCAGTGAACACTAGCTGACAAGTAAATAATGTGTCGGTTAGTAATCAGTGAACACTAGCTGACAAGTAAATAATGTCGACAGTTAGTAATCAGTGAACACTAGCTAACAATTAAATAATGTGTCGGTTAGTAATCAGTGAACACTAGCTGACAAGTAAATAATGTGTCGGTTAGTAATCAGTGAACACTAGCTGACAAGTAAATAATGTGTCGGTTAGTAATCAGTGAACACTAGCTGACAAGTAAATAATGTGTCGGTTAGTAATCAGTGAACACTAGCTGACAAGTAAATAATGTCGACAGTTAGTAATCAGTGAACACTAGCTGACAATTAAATAATGTGTCGGTTAGTAATCAGTGAACACTAGCTGACAAGTAAATAATGTCGACAGTTAGTAATCAGTGAACACTAGCTGACAAATAAATAATGTGTCGGTTAGTAATCAGTGAACACTAGCTGACAAGTAAATAATGTGTCGGTTAGTAATCAGTGAACACTAGCTGACAAGTAAATAATGTGTCGTTTAGTAATCAGTGAACACTAGCTGAAAAGTAAATAATGTGTCGGTTAGTAATCAGTGAACACTAGCTGACAAGTAAATAATGTGTCGGTTAGTAATCAGTGAACACTAGCTGACAAGTAAATAATGTGTCGGTTAGTAATCAGTGAACACTAGCTGACAAGTAAATAATGTCGACAGTTAGTAATCAGTGAACACTAGCTGACAAGTAAATAATGTGTCGGTTAGTAATCAGTGAACACTAGCTGACAAGTAAATAATGTCGACAGTTAGTAATCAGTGAACACTAGCTAACAATTAAATAATGTGTCGGTTAGTAATCAGTGAACACTAGCTGACAAGTAAATAATGTCGACAGTTAGTAATCAGTGAACACTAGCTGACAAATAAATAATGTGTCGGTTAGTAATCAGTGAACACTAGCTGACAAGTAAATAATGTGTCGGTTAGTAATCAGTGAACACTAGCTGACAAGTAAATAATGTCGACAGTTAGTAATCAGTGAACACTAGCTGACAATTAAATAATGTGTCGGTTAGTAATCAGTGAACACTAGCTGACAAGTAAATAATGTGTCGGTTAGTAATCAGTGAACACTAGCTGACAAGTAAATAATGTGTCGTTTAGTAATCAGTGAACACTAGCTGAAAAGTAAATAATGTGTCGGTTAGTAATCAGTGAACACTAGCTGACAAGTAAATAATGTTTCGGTTAGTAATCAGTGAACACTAGCTGACAAGTAAATAATGTGTCGGTTAGTAATCAGTGAACACTAGCTGACAAGTAAATAATGTCGACAGTTAGTAATCAGTGAACACTAGCTGACAAGTAAATAATGTGTCGGTTAGTAATCAGTGAACACTAGCTGACAAGTAAATAATGTCGACAGTTAGTAATCAGTGAACACTAGCTAACAATTAAATAATGTGTCGGTTAGTAATCAGTGAACACTAGCTGACAAGTAAATAATGTCGACAGTTAGTAATCAGTGAACACTAGCTGACAAATAAATAATGTGTCGGTTAGTAATCAGTGAACACTAGCTGACAAGTAAATAATGTGTCGGTTAGTAATCAGTGAACACTAGCTGACAAATAAATAATGTGTCGGTTAGTAATCAGTGAACACTAGCTGACAAGTAAATAATGTGTCGGTTAGTAATCAGTGAACACTAGCTGACAAGTAAATAATGTGTCGGTTAGTAATCAGTGAACACTAGCTGACAAATAAATAATGTGTCGGTTAGTAATCAGTGAACACTAGCTGACAAGTAAATAATGTGTCGGTTAGTAATCAGTGAACACTAGCTGACAAGTAAATAATGTGTCGGTTAGTAATCAGTGAACACTAGCTGACAAGTAAATAATGTGTCGGTTAGTAATCAGTGAACACTAGCTGACAAGTAAATAATGTGTCGGTTAGTAATCAGTGAACACTAGCTGACAAGTAAATAATGTGTCGGTTAGTAATCAGTGAACACTAGCTGACAAGTAAATAATGTGTCGGTTAGTAATCAGTGAACACTAGCTGACAAATAAATAATGTGTCGGTTAGTAATCAGTGAACACTAGCTGACAAGTAAATAATGTGTCGGTTAGTAATCAGTGTGAACAATTAAATAACGGTTAGCTGAACACTAGCTGACAAATAAATAATGTGTCGGTTAGTAATCAGTGAACACTAGCTGACAAGTAAATAATGTGTCGGTTAGTAATCAGTGAACACTAGCTGACAAGTAAATAATGTGTCGGTTAGTAATCAGTGAACACTAGCTGACAAGTAAATAATGTCGAGTTAGTAATCAGTGAACACTAGCTGACAAGTAAATAATGTGTCAGTTAGTAATCACTGAACACTAGCCGACAAGAAAATAATGTGTCAGTTAGTAATCAGTGAACACTAGCTGACAAGTAAATAATGTGTCGGTTAGTAATCAGTGAACACTAGCTGACAAGTAAATAATGTGTCGGTTAGTAATCAGTGAACACTAGCTGACAAGTAAATAATGTCGACGGTTAGTAATCAGTGAACACTAGCTGAAAAGTAAATAATGTGTCGGTTAGTAATCAGTGAACACTAGCTGACAAGTAAATAATGTGTCGGTTAGTAATCAGTGAACACTAGCTGACAAGTAAATAATGTGTCGGTTAGTAATCAGTGAACACTAGCTGACAAATAAATAATGTGTCGGTTAGTAATCAGTGAACACTAGCTGACAAGTAAATAATGTGTCGGTTAGTAATCAGTGAACACTAGCTGACAAGTAAATAATGTGTCGGTTAGTAATCAGTGAACACTAGCTGACAAGTAAATAATGTGTCGGTTAGTAATCAGTGAACACTAGCTGACAAGTAAATAATGTGTCGGTTAGTAATCAGTGAACACTAGCTGACAAGTAAATAATGTGTCGGTTAGTAATCAGTGAACACTAGCTGACAAGTAAATCTTGTATCGGTTTGTAGTCAGTGAACACTAGCTGACAAGTAAATCATGTTTCGGTTAGTAATCAGTGAACACTAGCTGACAAGTAAATAATGTGTCGGTTAGTAATCAGTGAACACAAGCTGACAAGTACATAATGTGTCGGTTAGTAATCAGTGAACACTAGCTGACAAATAAATAATGTGTCGGTTAGTAATCAGTGAACACTAGCTGACAAGTATATATTGTGTAGGTTAGTAATCAGTGAACACTAGCTGACAAGTAAATAATGTGTCCGATAGTAATCAGTGAACACTAGCTGACAAGTAAATAATGTGTCGGTTAGTAATCAGTGAACACTAGCTGACTAGTAAATAATGTCGACAGTTAGTAATCAGTGAACACTAGCTAACAATTAAATAATGTGTCGGTTAGTAATCAGTGAACACTAGCTGACAAGTAAATAATGTCGACAGTTGGTAATCAGTGAACACTAGCTGACAAATAAATAATGTGTCGGTTAGTAATTAGTGAACACAAGCTGACAAGTACATAATGTGTCGGTTAGTAATCAGGGAACACTAGCTGAAAAGAAAATAATGTGTCGTTTAGTAATCAGTGAACACTAGCTGAAAAGTAAATAATGTGTCGGTTAGTAATCAGTGATCACTAGCTGACAAGTAAATAAGGTTTCGGTTAGTAATCAGTGAACACTAGCTGACAAGTACATAATGTGTCGGTTAGTAATCAGTGAACACTAGCTGACTAGTAAATAATGTCGACAGTTAGTAATCAGTGAACACTAGCTGACAAATAAATAATGTGTCGGTTAGTAATCAGTGAACACTAGCTGACAAGTACATAATGTGTCGGTTAGTAATCAGTGAACACTAGCTGACTAGTAAATAATGTCGACAGTTAGTAATCAGTGAACACTAGCTAACAATTAAATAATGTGTCGGTTAGTAATCAGTGAACACTAGCTGACAAGTAAATAATGTCGACAGTTAGTAATCAGTGAACACTAGCTGACAAAAAAATAATGTGTCGGTTAGTAATCAGTGAACACTAGCTGACAAGTAAATAATGTGTCGGTTAGTAATCAGTGAACACTAGCTGGAAAGTAAATAATATGTCGGTTAGTAATCAGTGAACACTAGCTGACAAGTAAATAATGTGTCGGTTAGTAATCAGTGAACACTAGCTGACAAGTAAATAATGTGTCGGTTAGTAATCAGTGAACACTAGCTGACAAATAAATAATGTGTCGGTTAGTAATCAGTGAACACAAGCTGACAAGTACATAATGTGTCGGTTAGTAATCAGTGAACACTAGCTGACAAGTAAATAATATGTTGGTTAGTAATCAGTGAACACTAGCTGACAAGTAAATAATGTCGAGAGTTAATAATCAGTGAACACTAGCTGATAAGTAAATAATGTCGACAGTTAGTAATCAGTGAACACTAGCTGACAAATAAATAATGTGTCGGTTAGTAATCAGTGAACACTAGCTGACAAGTAAATAATGTCGACAGTTAGTAATCAGTGAACACTAGCTGACAAATAAATAATGTGTCGGTTAGTAATCAGTGAACACTAGCTGACAAGTACATAATGTGTCGGTTAGTAATCAGTGAACACTAGCTGACTAGTAAATAATGTCGACAGTTAGTAATCAGTGAACACTAGCTAACAATTAAATAATGTGTCGGTTAGTAATCAGTGAACACTAGCTGACAAGTAAATAATGTCGACAGTTAGTAATCAGTGAACACTAGCTGATCAAAAAAATAATGTGTCCGTCAGTAATCAGTAAACACTAGCTGACAAGTATATATTGTGTAGGTTAGTAATCAGTGAACACTAGCTGACAAGAAAATAATGTGTCGGCTAGTAATCAGTGAACACTAGCAGACAAGTAAATAATGTGTCGGTTAGTAATCAGTGAACACTAGCTGGAAAGTAAATAATATGTCGGTTAGTAATCAGTGAACACTAGCTGACAAGTAAATAATGTGTCGGTTAGTAATCAGTGAACACTAGCTGACAAATAAATAATGTGTCGGTTAGTAATCAGTGAACACTAGCTGACAAGTAAATAATGTGTCGGTTAGTAATCAGTGAACACTAGCTGACAAGTAAATAATGTGTCGGTTAGTAATCAGTGAACACTAGCTGACAAGTAAATAATGTCGAGAGTTAGTAATCAGTGAACACTAGCTGACAAGTAAATAATGTCGACAGTTAGTAATCAGTGAACACTAGCTGACAAATAAATAATGTGTCGGTTAGTAATCAGTGAACACAAGCTGACAAGTACATAATGTGTCGGTTAGTAATCAGGGAACACTAGCTGACAAGTAAATAATGTGTCGTTTAGTAATCAGTGAACACTAGCTGAAAAGTAAATAATGTGTCGGTTAGTAATCAGTGAACACTAGCTGACAAGAAAATAATGTGTCAGTTAGTAATCACTGAACACTACCTGACAAGTAAATAATGTGTCGGTTAGTAATCAGTGAACACTAGCTGGGAAGTATATATTGTGTAGGTTAGTAATCAGTGAACACTAGCTGACAAGTAAATAATTTGTCGGTTAGTAATCAGTGAACATTAACTGACAAGTACATAATGTGTCGGTTAGTAATCAGTGAACACTAGCTGACAAGTAAATAATGTGTCCGTTAGTAATCAGTGAACACTAGCTGACAAATAAATAATTTGTCGGTTAGTAATCAGTGAACACTAGGTGACTAGTAAATAATGTGTCGGTTAGTAATCAGTGAACACTAGCTGACAAGTACATAATGTGTCGGTTAGTAATCAGTGAACACTAGCTGACTAGTAAATAATGTCGACAGTTAGTAATCAGTGAACACTAGCTAACAATTAAATAATGTGTCGGTTAGTAATCAGTGAACACTAGCTGACAAGTAAATAATGTGTCGGTTAGTAATCAGTGAACACTAGCTAACAATTAAATAATGTGTCGGTTAGGAATTAGTGAACACAAGCTGACAAGTACATAATGTGTCGGTTAGTAATCAGGGAACACTAGCTGACAAGTAAATAATGTGTCGTTTAGTAATCAGTGAACACTAGCTGAAAAGTAAATAATGTGTCGGTTAGTAATCAGTGATCACTAGCTGACAAGTAAATAAGGTTTCGGTTAGTAATCAGTGAACACTAGCTGACAAGTAAATAATGTGTCAGTTAGTAATCAGTGAACACTAGCTGACAAGTACATAATGTGTCGGTTAGTAATCAGTGAACACTAGCTGACAAGTAAATAATGTGTCCGTTAGTAATCAGTGAACACTAGCTGACAAGTACATAATGTGTCGGTTAGTAATCAGTGAACACTAGCTGACAAATAAATAATGTGTCCGTTAGTAATCAGTGAACACTAGCTGACAAGAAAATAATGTGTCAGTTAGTAATCACTGAACACTACCTGACAAGTAAATAATGTGTCGGTTAGTAATCAGTGAACACTAGTTGGCAAGTATATATTGTGTAGGTTAGTAATCAGTGAACACTAGCTGGCAAGTATATATTGTGTAGGTTAGTAATCAGTGAACTCTAGCTGACAAGTAAATAATGTGTCGGTTAGTAATCAGTGAACACTAGCTGACAAGTAAATAATGTGTCGGTTAGTAATCAGTGAACACTAGCTGACAAGTACATAATGTGTCGGTTAGTAATCAGTGAACACTAGCTGACAAGTAAATAAAATGTTCTGTAATGACATCAGTTAGTATGCATATTTAGAATATTTTGTGATCACTTCAGTTAGTATATCTAGTTAGAATGTTCTTCAATCACATTAGTAAGTATAATTAGTTAGAATGTTCTGTAATCACATCAGTAAGTATATTTAGTTAGAATGTTCTGTAATCACATCAGTAAGTATATTTAGTTAGAATGTTCTGTAATCACATCAGGAGGTATATTTAGTTAGAATATTCTGTAATCACATCACTAATTATATTTCGTTAGAATATTCTGTAATCACATCAGTAATTATATTTCGTTAGAATATTCTGTAATCACATCAGTAAGTATATTTAGTTAGAATGTTCTGTAATCACATCAGTAAGTATGCATATTTAGAATATTCTGTAATCACATCTGTAAGTATATTTAGTTAGAATGTTTTGTAATCACATCAGTAAGTATATTTAGTTAGAATATTCTGTAATCACGTCAGTAAGTATATTTAGTTAGAATGACTTCAGTGATAACCAAATGAATCTTATATAAGGCTGTCAACTTGACTTTTGTGAAAACCAAATTAATCTTGTATCTGATATAATATAAGGCTGTCAACATCACTTTATTGATAACCAAATGAATCTTTTTTCTGATATAATATAAGACTGTCAACATGACTTTAGTGATAACCAAATTAATCTTGTATCTGATATAATATAAGGCTGTCAACATGACTTTAGTGATAACCAAATGAATCTTATATAAGGCTGTGAACATGACTTTAGTGAAAACCAAATTAATCTTGTATCTGATATAATATAAGGCTGTCAACATGACTTTAGTGATAACCAAATTAATCTTGTATCTGATATAATATAAGGCTGTCAACATGACTTTAGTGATAACCAAATTAATCTTGTATCTGATATAATATAAGGCTGTCAAAATGATTTTACAACCCTGTTGATTTACGATAGGTTATTTTTCATTGTCACCATGGTTGTTAATATTAAGATCCATAGAAAGAGAAATATGAGAAAGTTTTTTTTAGCCGCGGCATATTGGCTCACAGGATGGCACTTCAAGTGCAAACTTTACCTTATTTCTCTGGCATATCTTGATCGATTTGAGATGTAATTACAGTTTTGGACTCAGGAGACCAAACTTTTTCAACTGACATATATGACCATGCCCAAGATATCATAAATTAACTTATTCTAATCCTGCCTTAAAAGATAATTTCAATTTCAGGGTAAGCTGGTACAGATCCTTATAAATAATAGAATCAATCGTGTATACTCTCACCCCACGCTTGGTGTTGATGGAATACAAAAATATAGCTAATAAAGACGAGAGAGAAAACGAAAACTTCATAGATTAATTTAGTGTAATCCTACATAAGAAAATGTCATGTACTGAGGCTATTGAAGATTCCCTCTTATTCCTTCATGTTAATAAAAACATAAATAATTACACAATAAAACCGAACTTTTTTTCTCTTACACTCAGTAAAACTATCTTCATTAAGAATATTGTTTGTTGTTAAACGCAAAGTTACACAATGGGTTATCGGTGTTACAGGTATCGTCATCCGGTTTTTAAAGTTATAAGCTGACACACAAACTGCTGTGCCACTAGGTGTTGTTTGTTTGTATTGAATTTCGCGCAAAGCTACTCGAGGGCTATCTGTGCTAGCCGTCCCTACTTTAGCAGTGTAAGACTAGAAGGAAGGCAGCTAGTCATCACCACCCGCCGCCAACTCTTTGGCTACTCTTTTACCAACGAATAATGGAATTGACCGTCACATTATAACGCTCCCACGTTTGAAAGGGCGAGCTTGTTTGGTGCGACCGGGATTCGATCCCGCGACCCTCGGATTACAAGTCGAATGCCTTAATAAACTTGTCCATGCCGGGCCCCACTAGGGGGTGATCAACAAGTGTGAAACTCTGCATATTTTGCAATCCAACCATTTATTCACGATAATATATTAAAAAAAAAGGTTTGTCGGAGTGGATGCTATTTTGAGCCCATTTTAACACTACCTATGTTATAACTAACATTGCCCTTAAAATTGAAAACACATTTCTTATCATCAAAATTTAATAGCTCGATAATAACAGGTTTTCTTAACTACTGTATCATTTTGAAAAACAAATCATCTTATCGGCCTACTACATTTTGCATAATTTATTACCAGTGGCGCTTTCATTGATTTTAACAAATAACTTTGTAAGTGTCCTGTTTACTCTGTTTTATACCAAGTGTTATAGACATTACTGTAACCATCCTCTTCAAGTAATCTTCTTTGCCCAAAATAACCATGTCGTTCCCTTTATCTTGGCCCTCTAGCGGCACTTTAAATAAATAAATTTCCTTGTTTTGACTTAAATTATTAATTGATTCGATTACTTTGTTGGGTGCTAAGGCGTTCGAGTCGTAATCCGAGGGTATCGGGTTCAAATTCTCGTCGTATCAAACATGCTTGCTCAATGTGACGATCAATCCCACTATTCGTTGGTAAAAGAATAGCCCAAGAATTGGCAGTGGGTGGTGATGAATAGGTGCCTTCCCTCTAGTCTTATACTGCTAAATTAGGAACGGCTAGCGCGGATAGCCTTCGTATAGCTTTGCGCGAAAGTCAAAAACAAACAAACAATTGATTACCTTGTTAGTTGTTTTTGTTTGTTTGATTCGGGTAAAAATAAATTAAGTACAACCCTGAAACGTTTGTTACATCATAATCAAACTTTCTTCGGATGTAATTTTGTTTCTAGCAAAACGATTTTCCAAACGTTAAAACTAGACGTTCTTATAACATGTTTTAAGGGTTTTCAAATGAAATCCAAAACTGGATCGAATAATTCACCGTTCTTTTTTTCTATATGATCCTAACTTATCAATAAAAAAATGTTTTTTATAGTGATACTGATATTTTTGTTAATCTATGTTGTATTTTCTTCCCGTTTTTATGTTTCCAAGATAATTTATATATAAATTTATCTGGATCTTCAATAAATGTTTTAGCTGCACCCTCTGTTTTTAACTCATTTATCTTTTTAAGTAGTTACGTATAATTTTCCTTACTTCGTTATTACTTGTCTCTATACAAGTGAATAAAATCCAATTTATGTTGTTTTTCAATTTTTCATTTTGTCCGCTTTTATATTTCATTATTCAAAACCTTTTGCGGAACCTTATAAATTTGTTAAGCCTTTTAAGTACAAGAAACTATAGTATTCATTTTAATCTTTCACATTTACGTAGTATGGGCATTTTCTTATATCAAAGCCACATCGAGCTGTCTGCTGAGTCTACCGAGAAGAATCGAACTCCTGATTTTGGCGTTATAAATCCGTAGACTTATCGCTGTGCCAGCAAGGGATACATTTATGTGGAAACCCAAGATTTAACCAATTATTTTGAATCTTAAGACTAGCATTTTCCCAATTTCCAACAATTTATTAACTATAATTATTATGTCTGTTTCTTAAGACATTTGCAACACTATAATAACTATGTTATTACGTAATTTAATTACAAAGAGAAGATTCGTAACTTTTTAAATAGGATTGTTAGCACGTTCAACACCACAAACCTTCTGGTGACTCAACGGTAAGTCTGATGGTTTATTACAATGAACAATCAGTGATCTGCGGTGAACAGAGCACATAGGATCGGCACTGTCAGGTGGTCACGGCGCTCGAACTGCAATCTGAGGGTCGCAGGTACAAACCTCGTCACACCCAACACGCCGTGGGGGCGTTATAATGTGATGGTCAATCCCCCTATTCGTTGATTAATGAACAGCCAAAGAGTTGGAGGTAGGTGGTGATGTCTAGCTGCCTGCCATTTAGTCTTACACTGTTAAATTAAAGATGGATTGTGCATATAGCCCTCGTGTAGCTTTACGCGAAATTCCATAACAAACAAAAAGACAGAGCTCATACAACCCATTATGCAGCAACGTTCCTTACCAAAAAAATAGATAAAATCCAGAATATTTCATTTGTTCTTATTATTTTATACGAATAAATTTCCAACTTCCACCCAATCCCACTCAGTTTTCCTTGATGAAATAATGATAAACCTACGATCTTATCACATTAAAATCTGTCATTCGTCTTCCGCATTGATCACAACAGTTCCCTAATGTGGCTTTGTTATAAAACAAACGACCACCATCTCTAGGTTTAACTTCTGATAACAACAACAGAAAACAAATTCGACATATGGTACATACTCAGTTGTTGAAAGCAAAGTGTAATATAAATTTCATTTATTTTTCAATTTATTATTTCTTTTTGTTAAGGACTCTGTAACCAAATGACAATTCAAAACCGTTAAGTATAAATCTAAACATTCGTTCTTCAACTGAGACAATAAAAGACATAGTATAACAGTGAACATTTCTGAAAACTTAAGCCTAATAAAACTTCCTCCCTACCTAAGCCTACTAACAAAATTCTTCTCTAGCATTATCACATTTTTATAGCTAACTTCCTTCTTCCTGTACACATCAGAAGTTGTATAAACAGCCTTCATGTCGTATTCCTAAGGTTCTAGATAAAGTTTTGTTCTTCGCCAGATAATTCGTAAAATAATTGACAAAAAATTAACTCCTTGTTCGAGAGAATTTATTAGAATTAAAATTGAAAATTTAAAACCTGATAGAAATTATTCATAATGTTCTTGGTGCTAAATAAATGCAGATTTTAGTTTTTCTTTTATCTATTGAATTGTATCAATACGAACCTATTCAACAAACTTCTGATGAGAATAAAAATACATGTTAGGCCTACTTAAGTTTATTAAGTTTATTTAATATAAAATTACAGTTGGCCTTTAATTACGTTAAGCTTTTAATACAAAATAATAGTTGGGCTTACTATAGTTACTTTAAAATTTTAATACAACAGTAAGACCGACTTTAATTACATTAAGTTTTTAACACAAAATAATAGTTAGGCTTACCTTAATTATCACAAGTTTTTAACACAATATAAATGATGAGCCTACTTTAATAATCTCAAGTTTTTAAATCAAAATAACAATTAGGCCAACTCTAAATACCTGAAGTTTTTATAAAAAATAATAGTTAGGCCTACTTTAGTTACCTAGGCTTGGCATGGCCATGTGGTTAAGGCACTCGACTCATAATTCCAGTCATATCAAACATGCACGCTTTTTCAGCTGGGGGAGCGTTATAATGAGAACGGTCAATCCCACTATTCGTTGGTAAAAGAGTAGCCCAAGTGTTGGCGGTGGGTGGTGATGACTAGCTGCCTTTCTTCTAGTCTTACACTGCTAAATTAGGGACGGCTACCGCAGATGGACCTCGAGTAGCTTTGCACGAAATTCAAAGCAAACCAAACTTTAATTACCTGAAGTGTTTAATACACAATAAAAGTTAGGCCTAATTTAAATATCTTCAATATTGTAATGTCTCTTTTATGACTTTTTTTTTCAACTGAAGTTTAGTAGAAACTTGAATTCCTTTAAAGCACTCAAAATAACCACCAGTCTTCCATTTTTATAATCAGAAACAAACAAAAGATTACATTTACAGGCCAGATAAGCAAAGTTAATCCAATCCCAGAGAGGACGTTAAGAGGACAACTTACCCTACAGATTCAGAACCACAAGGAACGTATAAACAAAGTGTTTATAAATACCAAAAGCGGTTTAACTTTCTTTCATACATTACTGTTTCGTCACTGTGGTCAATAAATCACCGAGAAAAGTTTCTTGGTCAACACACGCAATTGAGTCGTTACCGTAAACCAGCCTTCCCCACGAAATCTGTAATCTCACGGAACAGTGCAACACAGCTTTTCTTATTGAAATAAAAGGTTATTACCATTGAATACGAAGGTTATCGCACAGTTGTACAGACATTGAAATAGATGTTTTCATCTTCCCCTTCTTTACATGTCTATTAACAAGTGTTTTCTGTTTCTATAAATATTTGTTTAAAACTATTGCTCTATATGCATATAAATAAATTATAAAGAAAATAATATACCACTAGGGAGCCATTCAATTGCATTAACAAGTACCAGCACACAAGGTGTATATGTCAATATTTGTTCTTGAATGCACCATTTTGTTTGAAAAGGTTGAAGCTATGTCATTTTTAACATTAGATGTTTATGGCCCCCAGTGGCACAGTGATATGTCTGCGGACTTACAACGCTAGCAATCAGGTTTCAATACCCGTGGTGAGAACAACCGAGTTAGTCCCTTGTGTAGTATTGTGTTTAATTATAAACAAGTAAATCAGATGTAAACAAAGTTCTTATTTGATTATTGCTGACATCCAGTTGAATAACTGAGAGAATTCTCAGTTAATCCCATCTAGACTTTCCACAAACGAATGAACATAAATCATGATTTTAAACTTACCTGACTATAAATAAGTATAATATGTTGAACAAGCTACATATTTATTCAGTTTTAACTTTTAAAGTGGAAATTCTTTGTTCACCAACATTATAAATACATACGCGCGTTTAATGCACGAATAGTATAAGAAACGTGACTCGTGCTTGTGTCAGTTGCACGTTGACAAGAGACATCCTCCTCACAGTGTTTTTGAAGTTTCTCAGAGAAGGTACCGCTAGAGATTTTCTTAGAATCTGTGGTTTCTGATTACATCTGTCAGATCGACGTTTATCTATATCTGGAGGATATATCATCCTTGTTTTTATTAATGAAGTAACGAGGCTAGCAAGATTATTCTAGGATAAATAATGTGTGTGTGTAAATGTTATGATAGCAAAGCCACATCAGGCTATCTGCTGAGCCCACCGAGAGGAATCGAACCCCTGATTTTAGCTTTGTAAATCCCTAGCCTTATACTGTGGGATATAAATAATAAGTTGTTTTAGTTTTGTCCAAACCTTTTTAGGTCCAGTCTGATACTAAACTCTCAACAACTACAAAGAAGTGATGTCCGTTTTCTTATGAATCTATAAACAGTGTTCTGTTCGTTTGTTTGGTAAATAAAAAACATTTTTTTATCCTTTACGTGAGAATTAACTGTAACGATTCTTTCAACAGTTTGATTATACCGATTGCTAATACCTTCCTAAGAATATTAAATATATCATTAACATTAATATTAAAACTCTATATTGATAAATTACACAAATTGTCTTTAATTATAAGAGATTGACGTTAGAGTGACGTGACACAGTGAACAACAACAGTTCATCAGTGGAAGGAACCCATAGTACCAGGGTACTGTCTGTGTGATTAGTTAAATTTATCAAACTATAAAACGTACCGAAGTAAAGTGTTTCTCTGCTTTCTAGTAGCTCAACAAGAAGCTCTATAATACTAGAATTAAGGGTCCGATTTCCCTCGTTGAATAAAACGTACAGCTTTGCACAAAGTAATTATTTTCGGCAAATTTAGACCTGCAGAGAGAAAATCCCATAGTTGAGTGCATGTTCACCGCTGGAACAGCAGTAAGGTTACGGATTTGCAACGCTAACTGAGGGTGTTGATAACCCGACGTAGCGTTTCTATAAGAAAACACAGTTTATTGCAAGGTTTTTAAGTTGGCTTGCTGTTTAGATATGCTTTCCTTAATTTCTAACATGAAAGTCGACCAAAACTACTGAGAAATTTGTTCCAAATGTCATAGCAACCAATGATTCATTTTGTCATGATTTTACACCCACAAAGTATGTTTGTTTTAGAGCAAGGCAACACGCTCAGTTCATTATAGGCAGTCGAATCCCGAATTTCGGTGTTATAACCTCGTGCAGGGCTTGTCAGATGTTCCTATTCTTACCTCGTGGTATGTAACCAAGGTTATGTACGTTTCAAAATGTGCCTTTATTGAAACACACAGTTTACAGGAATGTCATTCGTAAGTAACAAGGTTACTAAATGAATCTTAGCTTTGTTACGTTATTGCATCCTTGAAACGAATAATTTGAAACAATGAATCTAAAGGCTGTCCAAAGTCACGAGTCTTCTCATATAGATATAATAAGAATGGCTGTACGAGTTGTGAATATTTAAAATCCCTCAAAACAAATTATTTAGCCCAGTGTAGCCAGTTTCAAGTCTGCGACTAATTCAAAATCTTTCTTTCTTTTTCCAAGTTATTTCTAGTTATAGGCTGTTTGGCATTAACATCGTACCAAATGTCACATCTAATATGATTTACTGCCAGAAGTCTAGACGGGTTGTTTATCATCTTCACCACAAAAAAAAAACAACAACAAAACCAGAACCGTTAGATCCACAAGAAGGAAAATCAGAAGTAAAAAAAGACCTGTGATGAACATTAGAATTCTGGAACACTTTCTTGATGGAAAATATTTCTAAAATCATACATTGGAAGCAAATTTCATAAAACATTTTAATAACACATTGGAATATGTATGTACGCCCAATTACGTTTAAATTCTGAATTCTGTGTAAAGACAAAGAAATACTGATCGATTTCATCAAATAGTTATCCATTGTTTATGGATCAAAACACCAGATGAAATACTTAGTACATGTGTAGTCATTCAAGTGAATGAATTCATTTCTATTTTTCTTGATAACGTAAAACTGTTTAAACTTTCTGGTGTTCTCAGAAGTAGAAATAAAGAGTAAAATAATTCGAAACAAACAACCCCAGAAAAATATGTAACATTTACAACAAACCCAGGTTCGTATCATAGTCAGAAAGTAAAGTCGTTTAAAAAGAAATATATTTAGAACCAAGCTAAGAAAACAAATTCCTTCAAATCTCATTCATAATGTAAACATATTACATACATACATAACAACACGTACGTAAACATATTACATACACACATAACAACATGTACGTAAACATATTACATACAAACATAACAACATGTACGTAAACATATTACATACACACATAACAACATGTACGTAAACATATTAAATACAAACATAACAACATGTACGTAAATATATTACATACACACGTAACAACACGTACGTAAACATATTACATACATGTATAATAACATACGTAAATATATTACATACAAACATAACAACATGTACGTAAACATATTACCTACAAACATAACAACATGTACGTAAACATATTACATACATGTATAATAACATACGTAAATATATTACATACAAACATAACAACATGTAATGCGTAAACATATTACCCACCTGGGCATAACAAACGTGTGCGTAAACATATTACATACGCACACATAACAACGTGTGCGTAAAACATATTACATACATATAACATAACAACATGTGCGTAAATATATTACATACAAACATGACAACATACGTAAATATATTATATACATACATAACAACACGTACGTAAATATATTACATACACACATAACAACACGTACGTAAACATATTACATACATACATGTATAATAACATACGTAAGTATATTACATACAAACATAACAACATACGTAAATATATTACATATACACATAACAACATGTACGTAAATATATTACATACGTACATATATAACAACATACTTAAATATATTACATACATACATATATAATAACATACGTAAATATATTACATACATACATATATAATAACATACGTAAATATATTACATACATACATGTATAATAACATACGTAAATATATTACATGCATACATGTATAATAACATACGTAAATATATCACATACATACATGTATAATAACATACGTAAATATATTACATACATACATATATAATAACATACGTAAATATATTACATACATACATATATAATAACATACGTAAATATATTAAATACATACATAACAACATATATCCATTCTCTAGTTTGAAAGGAAAACTTGTTGCTGTATTAATTACTAAATAGAAAAGTTTCACATTAATCTCGTCTTATTGTAGTAACATTTTTGTAAAATATCAGAGATTTTAAACAAGTCATCAAGTTTTGTCCATTTTGTAAAATCCAAGTTTGAAACAATTAAAAACTTGTCAACGGCTGATATTAAAGCAACAAATCACAGTGTGGAATGTTCCCAACAACTCTGGATATGTAAATCATTAGCTAGATTGAAGAAAAACACGCATTTCTACAAACTATTCGTGCAACACATAGCGAGCCATAAAAAGCTTAAGTATTGAAGTTTTTTTTAACTGTCATGATATATTAATAGTAAATCATAATGGTTAGGAAATGGATATGAAGCAAGTCATGCGCAGTGCCAACTTTGATGTGAACGTTTCATCAAACGAAAGTGTTAGAGCAACTTAACACTTAAGAATATTAAAAACAACCTCTTGCTAACACGTATCACCGACAGGTTTAATAATGTTTCTTGAGTAAACAGACGGTGCAGGTTATCTCAATAATACCTCATCATTATATCTATTCTGAGAGCGAATATTCATGTGTTTGTCTTAGTCAGTAACATACAATGGAACTAAAGACAGAAGCATTTCTAAACAGGAGTTTCTGTCTATTCCAGTTAACTTATAATGAACACTGTCACTTGTTGAAGACACACATGTACAGTACAAATATTCATTCAATATAAACAATTCAAAACCATATAAGATATATTTAATTTAAACTTCTTAAAATATATCCTATATAATCTCTAGTCTTCACTAGCCGGGCAAATTATAGCCTTCTCTCTAACAATAGATGTAAAACATATACGTCATGTTGGTCAATATGCACCTAAAACAGTACTCCATAATCTAAAACACACGTGTTTTAACAGTTTTGATGTCTCAAGTCACATTACAGTCGTATTAGAGCTTCACAACCTAATATACACGTGTTTTGTCAGTGTTAATGCCTGGAGTCACCCTACAGTCGTATTAGATCTCCACAATCTAATATACACGTGTTTTGTCAGTTTTGATGCCTGGAGTCACACTACAGTCGTATTAGAGCTTCATAATCTAATATACACGTTTTTTGTCAGTTTTAATGCCTGGAGTCACCCTACAGTCGTATTAGATCTTTACAATCTAATATACACGTGTTTTGTCAGTTTTGATGCCTGGAGTCACACTACAGTCGTATTAGATCTTCATAATCTAATATACACGTGTTTTGTCAGTTTTGATGCCTGGAGTCACACTACAGTCGTATTAGAGCTTCATAATCTAATATACACGTGTTTTGTCAGTTTTGATGACTGGAGTCACACTACAGTCGTATTAGATCTTTACAATCTAATATACACGTGTTTTGTCAGTTTTGATGCCTGAGTCACACTACAGTCGTATTAGATCTCCACAATCTAATATACACGTGTTTTGTCAGTTTTGATGCCTGGAGTCACACTACAGTCGTATTAGAGCTTCATAATCTAATATACACGTGTTTTGTCAGTTTTAATGCCTGGAGTCACCCTACAGTCGTATTAGATCTTTACAATCTAATATACACGTGTTTTGTCAGTTTTGATGCCTGGAGTCACACTACAGTCGTATTAGATCTTCATAATCTAATATACACGTGTTTTGTCAGTTTTGATGCCTGGAGTCACACTACAGTCGTATTAGAGCTTCATAATCTAATATACACGTGTTTTGTCAGTTTTGATGCCTGGAGTCACACTACAGTCGTATTAGATCTTTACAATCTAATATACACGTGTTTTGTCAGTTTTGATGCCTGGAGTCACACTACAGTCGTATTAGATCTTCATAATCTAATATACACGTGTTTTGTCAGTTTTGATGCCTGGAGTCACACTACAGTCGTATTAGAGCTTCATAATCTAATATACACGTGTTTTGTCAGTGTTAATGCCTGGAGTCACCCTACAGTCGTATTAGATCTCCACAATCTAATATACACGTGTTTTGTCAGTTTTGATGCCTGGAGTCACACTACAGTCGTATTAGAGCTTCATAATCTAATATACACGTTTTTTTGTCAGTTTTAATGCCTGTAGTCACGCTACAGTCGCAATAGAGCTTCATAATCTAATATACACGTGTTTTGACAGTGTTGATGCCTGGAGTCACGCTACAGTCGTATTAGAGCTTCATAATCTAATATAAATGTGTTTTGTCAGTATTGGTGCCTGGAGTCACACTGCAGTCGTATTAGAGCTTCATAATCTAATATACACATGTTTTGTCAGTATTGATGCCTGGAGTCACACTGCAGTCGTATTAGTGCTTCATAATCTAATATACACGTGTTTTGTCAGTTTCGATGCCTGGAGTCATGCTACAGTCGTATTGGAGCTTCATAATCTAATATACACAGGTTTTGTCAGTATTAGTGCCTGGAGTCACGCTACAGTCGAATTAGAGCTTCATAATCTAATTTTCACATGTTTTGTTAGTATTGGTGGCTGGAGTCATGCTGCAGTCGTATTAGAGCTTCATAATCTAATATACATATGTTTTGTCAGTATTGGTGCCTGGAGTCACGCTACAGTCGTATTAGAGTTTCATAATTTCAAATACACGTGTTTTGGCGATCCAGGTCATATATTTATCCTAATTGAATTTCATTATTAAAATGAGCAAAAATGGACACTACTAAATCATACCTCTATCAAGAATAAATTAACAGATGATTCGTGGATTATGAGAACAAAGTAATCACAGACACGTGATAGATAATTCGAGCGCTTTAATGAGATAGACTTGTCTGTACGTTTTCATTTTGTCTGGCACGTACCTTGGAATGTAGTCTGCATATAACAGACATATAAAATGAGTAATTGTTACTGCCGTCTGTTATCCACTTGATGTACTATAGTACATTCTTGAAATGTCAGTAAATCCTGGCAAAATGCATGTTTTAGAGCAATGGTCTATTTGTTTTCCTGCATTTCGTAGTCCAGAAAAATATCCAAGTCCTCATTACTAGTTTTTTTTCTTACAATGAGGACAGAGATAACTATAACAGTCAATATAGCCAGGATTACAATTCTCTCACTAGGGGGCTTTATGTATTATCCCTAGTTGACATAATTTATTATGAACTCTATTATTTTATCATTTTATTCCGATATACCTGAGTCGTGAAATAAAGGATAAAATGATCAAGTAGTTTAATCACGTGCTTTTTAAAAACTCTCGTTCTGCTCATAGGTTTAATATATTTAGCACGTGACTGAAATGGGCGGGTATCATCATTAATACCCAATCAAGAGACAGCTGTTCCTCTTGTTCCGAAGTTTAGTTAAATCTTTATTGAATAATAATTAACTTTAGCCCAATTTTATCGAATGACGCAGTTCTGCCATGATTACACGAGGTAACGTTTTAATTAAATATGGAAATCAAGTGTTTGCTGAGAACTTACAACTCTAGAATCTGGGTTTCGATACTCTTGGTGGGTAAAGCACAAATATCCCATTGTGTGGCTTTGTGCTTAACTTCAAACAAAAACAAATGGATGACTCTTGTTTTTCTTTACTTACAAACTTACTGTGTAAAACAAAAACAAACACTAGAGGAATATATTTTTGTGACATCCTGCCTAAGGGTTTATAACACTAAAAGAATGGTTTCCGTACTCGTGGTGAGCAGAGCACAGATAGCCCATTGTGTAATTTTGTGCTCAAATAAACAGATTTCTTCAAAACGTTCAACGATTCAACTTCGTTCAACTATTAGATTGGACTCTTCAGTTGTTGAAAGGATAATTACCTCTCCTCTACCCCCCATAAAAAGTGGATTTTGGCAAAGAAAACTTTATTTGTTTGTAATTGAGCGCAAAGCTACGCATTGGCCTATCTGTACTCTGCCCATCACGGGTGTCGAATTCCGGATTCTGGCATTACAAGTTCGCAGACATACCGCTGGGGGATAAAAACAAAGTTAGAGACTTGAGAAACGAAAGGCAATTCAATATGAATTGTGTTTAAATACCTGCATAAGGATGTGAAAAAGCACCCCTCCATCCCTCATGGATCAGTGGCAAGTTTGTGCCTTAATATAGGTAGCAACCAAAATAACAATGATAAACACACTTAAGATAAACTACAGCGTTAATCTTTAACACAAAGGGACTTGGATAAACGATAAATCTGTTGAATTCCGAAACGTGTGTCAGAGTCCCATTGTGTTATAAATAAACAATTTAGTTTGTCTTAAGTATTTGTATCATTTTTATTGTGAAACTCTGAACACATCAAATGTTGACAATCAGGTTTCAATACTCGCAGTAGACACATCACTGCTATCTTACTGTATAAACTACGCAACAAACAGACTTTTTTGGCTTGGCGTGGCCTGGTGGTTAGGGTGTGGGTCATGTGTTGAGATCTCATTACTGAACGTGCTCGCCCTTTCAGTCGCGGAGATGTTAAAATGTGACGGTAAATCCCACTATTTGATTAGAGTAATCCAAGAGTTTGTGATGAGAGGTTCTGGCTATCTTACCTTTCGTTTATCACTTTAGAATTGAGAAATGTTAGTACAATTAACCTTTAAATATTATTTACGAAATTCAAAGAAACAATAGAACAACACCTAGAACACAAAATGTCGTCACTCTGTTGAAACATTGGTCCTTTTGTCGAAACATAGACCAGTCTGTTGAAATATTGGTCCTTTTGTCGAAATATTGGTTGTTCTGCCGACAGTTGGTTGAAACTGCTGATAACTGGATCGTTCTGCTAAAACATAGATCACTCTACTGGATTATCACTCACACTGCTGACAGATGAATCGCATTATCGATATATGGGTGACACTGCTGACAGAGGGTACACATTGTCGCAAGATTGGTAAAAGTGCTGATGGATGGTGCCATTACTGACAGATAGGTGACACTGTTGAAAGAGAAGCTACAGTGCTTATTATAAAGTGAATATAGTTTTGATTTTTGTATATATAGTTTGTCTAAGTCACTTTTAACAAGCCCTTCAGCCTTCTGGTAAATGTTATTCAATTATATTTCAGTAACGTTAAATGCAACTGTTAAAGTTAAATGAATCGTGTAACATGTATTGAGTTTTATTCATATACGAAGTATTAAAAATCACACAAACAGCGATAAAAATATCAGCCAATCACAAAAAAGAGATACGTAAAACAAAGTTAAATATATCGTATACAAGTCAAGTAGCCAATCACAAAAAAAAGAGATACGTAAAAGAAAGTTAAATATATCTTACACAAGTCAAGTAGCCATCAGCTGTATCTCTCCTGACACTTCTGCTCTAAAATGTAAGTAATGTCTGGGTCTTACTTCTTAAACTATGGGTCCTGCTTTCTCAGTGTAACCTTGATGTATCAAAACCTACATCCAACGACACATATGTTGGCATCTACATTCACATCTGAACATCCCATTTTAAAGATTTACTTGGTGTTGTCTTGTCTCCTTCTGTACGAATGCACTATGTGAAGACATGAACTTAGTTTATAATATAAATAAACCTATTGGATTTCTTGTCATTAACCAAAATCACGACTCAATTCATATCACTTAGATATAAAAGCTAATTTATTCTTCAAAAATAAAGATTTACTTTTTGAAAGCACTTGGAACACTCAAATGTCTAAAGAAAACATAAAATAAATCACAGATCAACGCTCTAGTTAATGATGGCTCACTTTAACACAAGAACAACGACAGTTCTCACAACTATCTCCCGGAGGATAAATTACTTCAACAAAAAATAATTTAAAGTTTCACACTATGTGTGAAACAATAACTAGCTTAAGACAACTTATAATAATTTGGTTGAAATTTATGTTGAGAAGGCACGTCTCTAATCTACGTGAGCAGATTGTCTGACTCGGTAAAATATTTGTTTGGGTATTTAATTTACAAGGAGAAAAAATAAAACCATCTAACAGAACCTATACTCCAGACTTAAACCATACTTTCTACTGCCAGTGATATTAATTGGGTTTTATTCGCCAGCGAAGTTATGTTTATGTATAATGTGAATATTGTGTAGAATGTATGCTACTAATTAATTTATTTAAATTATTCAATTGTTGATTGATTAATAGCAACTAAGCACAAAGCTACACAAGTGGCTATATGTGGTCTGCCTACCACGGGTATTGAAACCCGTTTTTTAGCGATACGAGTCCATATACATACCGCTGTGCGACTGGAAGACATTATTCAAGAGACTAACTGTTGAAGTTAGTAAAACAAACACAAAACCCATTGTATCATTTGACTTACCATTTGTCTCTAAATTTCACCAGTGTTGAGAAATTCCACTATCTTCAATGACCATTGTTGTAAACCTCATGTTTTGTTTTAGGCCACCTTGTGTTATACTTTTGATTTATTTTCTGATCACTCCCTTCTAGGCTCGGCATGGCCAGGTGGGTTAAGGCGTTTGATTCGTAATCCGAGGGTCGCGGGTTCGAATCCCCGTCTCACCAAACATGCTCGCCCTTTCAGCCGTGGGGGCATTATATGTGATGGTCAATCCCTCTATTCGTTGGTACGAGAGTAGCCCAAGAGTTGGTGGTGGGTGGTGATGACTAGCTCTCTTCCCTCTAGTCTTTAACTGCTAAATTAGGGAAGGCTAGCGCAGATAGCCCTAATGTAGCTTTGCGCGAAATCCAAAAACAAACGAGTACTCTCTTCACCTATTCGACCTTTGTCCAATTCTACTTTAGACTTTTTATTATCTCCAAATAATCTTATGTTACAATCAACATTCTATCTCCAAACTGAAGTGATAACCTTACCGTCAAAGGTTCAACTTAAAAACAAACTTACGTATGACCATCTTAACACAACAAGCCTGCTTTTAGACCTTCGCTCGCAGTCCTCTATTAGCACAGCCAGATGGCGCTTTAACTTACTTATACATTTCTTTGTTGATGGCATTCATTCCAGTTCCTTTCATTGGTTATAAGAGATCTGCATATATTGGTTCTGCCTTATATCCTATAAGTTACTGGCAGATATTGGTTCTGCCTTATATCGTACAAGTTACTGGCATATATTGGTTCTGCCTTATATCCTATAAGTTACTGGCATATATTGGTTCTGCCTTATATCCTATAAGTTACTGGCAGATATTGGTTCTGCCTTATATCCTATAAGTTACTGGCAGATATTGGTTCTGCCTTATATCCTATAAGTTACTGGCAGATATTGGTTCTGCCTTATATCCTATAGGTTACTAGCAGATATTGGTTCTGCCTTATATCCTATAAGTTACTGGCATATATTGGTTCTGCCTTATGTCCTATAAGTTACTGGCATATATTGGTTCTGCCTTATATCCTATAAGTTACTGGCAGATATTGGTTCTGCCTTATATCCTATAAGTTACTGGCAGATATTGGTTTTGCCTTATATCCTATAGGTTACTAGCATATATTGGTGCTGCCTTATATCCTATAACTTACTGGCATATATTGGTTCTGCCTTATGTCCTATAAGTTACTGATATTTTAATCTCTAAACCATATATTTTCAGTGTATCAATAACAAAGTTCTTGTTCATACAATGGTCACTCTTAACAAAGTTTTGAACTTTAAACCTTCTTGGTTTTGAGACGCTGTTGAGGCCTTACAAGTAATACTAATAAATCCAAGATATACAAGATTGGACAATTTTGTGACCCATGATAGTTTAATATTTGAATCAGCAATACTCTTATACAACTCCCGAATATAAAACATTTATTGCAGTAATAAAAACTTTACCTGGAAGATCTATCCAGTCTCTTAATAAGTAAAAGGAGTTTCATGGAGCTGAAATCCACTGGTCTTTCTGTATTCATACAAAGCCTTCTTCTTACCTTGTCTGAACCATGGTCATACTACATGGATCTCTGCATCTGATCCTTTTACCATAGTCTTCAGGATCTGGAGCGTCATGTCATCTAGATAAATGACGTCATACAACTACTTAAACCGACTGAAGAACTCTACCACCGCATACGTCTTCCACAGTTTCTGGTTAGACCAACTGAACAACTCTTCGACCGCATCTGTTTTCCACAGTTTCTGTTACATCTTTGACTTCAGTATATTAACAGTTGTTTGTGGACCGACAACTTCTTTACATAACTTATATTTCTTACTGTTTGTAAAAAGAAACCCTGTAGAACATTTGACAAATATTTGTAGGAATTTATGTTCATCAAGATGGTGTTGTTCGTGAAAATGTTCGTATGTAGAACCTATCAAACTAAATCTGCGCGAGTGGTTGACTGATCTTTCTCTCTTATTTTACAAAATTCTAAGTTACCAACTCAAGTTTCGTTTCCTATGTACTTCTCACTTCTTTCAGCCAGAAAGAGCGCAACCCACTGATGGGCCGCCACCCACTTCATATTACCGTTTCTAGCGATTTGCTTTTGTGTGGGATTAGCGAAGAGATGTGAAATCAGTGCGACTAAATGAGAACTAAAGAACGTTGTGTGGGATTAGCGGAGAGATGTGAAATCAGTGCGACTAAACGAGAACCAGAGAACGTTGTGTGGGATTAGCGAAGCAATGTGAAATCAGTGCGACTAAACGAGAACTAGAGAACGTTGTGTGGGATTAGCGGAGATATGTGAAATCAATGCGACTAAATGAGAACTAGAGAACGTTGTGTGGGATTAGCGAAGAGATGTGAAATCAGTGCGACTAAATGAGAACTAGAGAACGTTGTGTGGGATTAATGAAGAGATGTGAAATCAGTGCGACTAAACGAGAACTAGAGAACGTTGTGTGAGATTAGCGAAGAGATGTGAAATCAGTGCGACTAAACGAGAACTAGAGAAGGTTGTGTCGGATTAGCGAAGAGATGTGAAATCAATGCGACTAAATGAGAACTAGAGAACGTTGTGTGGAATTAGCGAAGAGATGTGAAATCAGTGCGACTAAATGAGAACTAAAGAACGTTGTGTGGGATTAGCGAAGAGATGTGAAATCAGTGCGACTAAATGAGAACTATAGAACATTGTGTGGGATTAGCGAAAAGATGTGAAATTAGTGCGACTAAATGAGAACTAGAGAACGTTGTGTGGGATTAGCGGAGATATGTGAAATCAATGCGACTAAATGGAACTAGAGAACGTTGTGTGGGATTAGCGAAGAGATGTGAAATCAGTGCGACTAAATGAGAACTAGAGAACGTTGTGTGGGATTAGCGGAGAGATGTGAAATCAGTGCGACTAAACGAGAACTAGAAAACGTTGTGTGAGATCAGCGAAGAGATGTGAAATCAGTGCGACTAAACGAGAACTAGAGAACGTTGTGTGGGATTAGCGAAGAGATGTGAAATCAGTGCGACTAAATGAGAACTAGAGAACATTGTGTGGGATTAGCGCTAAAGATGTGAAATCAGTGCGACTAAATGAGAACTAGAGAACGTTGTGTGGGATTAGTGAAGCGATGTGAAATCAGTGCGACTAAATGAGAACTAGAGAACGTTGTGTGGGATTAGCGGAGAGATGTGAAATCAATGCGACTAAATGAGAACTAGAGAACGTTGTGTGGGATTAGCGAAGAGATGTGAAATCAGTGAGACTAAATGAGAACTAGAGAACGTTGTGTGGGATTAGTGAAGCGATGTGAAATCAGTGCGACTAAATGAGAACTATGGAACGTTGTGTGGGATTAGCGAAGAGATGTGAAATCAGTGCGACTAAATGAGAACTAGAGAACGTTGTGTGGGATTAGCGAAGAGATGTGAAATCAGTGAGACTAAATGAGAAGCGAATAATGGAATAGGTTTCATATTTATTCTGAAATACCTTTGACTCATTCCAATAGTAATATAAAATATAATATTGCTTTATTTACTGAAGTTGTAGTTGTATATTATAATCCTAACGAACCAGACAATCAAGTGAGGTCACAGAAAGAAGTGATTAATAGTGATAAATATATATGTGGATAGCGAACTTTTAAGTGCGTCTGATACAAACATCCTCACAGTAAACCTTATCCATCTATCCTAATATCCATTTATTCCCAATTATTTTCCTTCACAGTTTATTATGTTCTGAATAAATCAGTTATTTTTATTGTCGTAAAAGAAAATCAAAGTTATGCTTTTTCATCAGATTTGTTTCTTGTTGAATATACAAGATGAAAACTTTGATTAATGTATCACCTACGATAGTTTCTTGGCCTCAAAACACGTGGTAAAATTAGAAATTCACAGTAACAACAAGTTCTTTCATTTACGTACCTTCTTGAAAACCATTTTTTTAAGTTTCCTTTTAATTACATTACTAACAACAGCCACTGATATTCTAACTTTAAAAAAATCCTACTTAAGAAGTAAAGAAGAGATATTTTTAGAACCGATGTTTTAAAAGTGACGAAATAAATCTTTCTGATTAATCCTACCGTTTTTGTTTGTAACGCCACTTAAGACCCATTAAACTCCTTGACTGCTAACTGACGAGGTGACGGGTGCACGTGATAAGTTTCATCTATTTCAGTGAGTAACTCTTGGGCCTATAATGCCTCGGATACTAACGACTTCCTGCACCACAGTTACTTAACAAAACAAATGATTCAGAAACATATTTGAAGGCTATTTAAGTCGACTTAAGAGAGTCACTGGTAATTTGAAATTTTCTTGTTAAACTAAGAGCAGTTTTTGTGCTGAAGTTTTGTTTTTTACTTCAGTTGTTTCGACAGAAGATAACTCCCTGCACTTTAGGCACTTAGTGAAACCCGTTATTCTAGCTAATAACCAAAAGAATAATAACAATCATTCGTTTTAATTGGTTAAACAATAATGCCTTAAAACGTGGAGATGTGCGTTATCACGTCGTGGTAAAATGAAAATTACCACAAATCTTGGAGATTCGTGTTTAACATATACACGTTGTGGTTAAATAAAAAGTACCACAAATCTTGGAGATTTGTGTTTAACATACACCTGTCGTGGTTAAATAAAAAGTACCACAAATTTTGGAGATTTGTGTTTAACATATACACGTTGTGGTTAAATAAAAAGTACCACAAATCTTGGAAATTTCTGTTTAATATATACCTGTTGTGGTTAAATAAAAAGGTACCACAAATATTAGAGATGACTGTTATTATATATTCAAGCACAAAACATACTATACACTCTTGAAGGACTCAACTTCGCAATACTATACACAATTCCTGTGTATTTCTATATAAACCTCCCTATACCCCACTGAATTTCGTTAGGGGCACAGGTAAAATGTTAATCAATCTAACAGTTCTGAATGACCCGTACAGTTAACTCTGGGGCTGTTTAAATAATAAATATTTACCTTTACTCTTCAATGTATATACACAGGTTTTGTGTTACTCTTGAATATATATATATATATACAGGTTTTGTATTGAAAAGGCTTAGATGCTGGTTATATAATACAAACGCAGAATGTAAAAATAACTAGTAACTATAGTGATATAAAAGTAATATCGTATGTTTTCCGACAGGGTTCTGAACTTGGAACCATTTTCCTTTAACATAAATAAATTATTTATGTGATATAAAGTGAAACTGTAAAGCTACATTATTTGTTGATTATACAACATTAACAGTCAAATCCGATGTTACAGAAAAACTAAACATTTATAGTTAAAAACGACTTGGAAACAGTTAGAAACTATAATAATTAAAAACGACTTGGAAACAGTTAGAAACTATAATAATTAAAAACGACTTGGAAACAGTTAGAAACTATAATAATTAAAAACGACTTCGAAACAGTTAGAAAATATATTGTTTTTAAAACTATTTACTAACGTAACTAAGAATAAAAGTACATAAATATTGAATCAAAAACGAAATTATTGTTTATTTTTGAATTTCGAGCAAAGCTACCAGAGGGCTATCTGTGCTAGCCGTCCCTAATTTAGCAGTGTAAGACTAGAGGAAAGACAGCTAGTCATCACCACCCACCGCCAACTCTTGGGCTACTCATTTACCAACGAATAGTGGGATTGACCGTCACATTATAACGCCCCCATGGCTGAAAGGGCGACATGTTTGGTGTAACGGTAATTCGAAGCCTCGACCCTCGAATTACGAATCGAACGCCTTAACCACCTGGCCATGCCGGGCCTTTCGACGTTATTACACACGAAAACGATTTTTAAATTTTAAATAAATAATACGTATACAAATCATAATGTTGTAAACTGGAAGAAATGATTTTATACAACGTTTAAACTGAGAAACTGATAAAAGTCTGAAGGAGAAAACAGAGAGTGAGCAGTTCGGCAAATCACTGACATCTATTTTTGTTAAAACCAGTGTTTTGAGACAAATATTAAATATATAGGTTTTAAAATTCTTTATTACCCGTTGGTAAGGTCAGTAATTGCTTATGTAATTCTGATATGGGGGAGAAACTTATTTAGTTACAAGAAAGCCAACCGATTCTTTACAGAATAATATTATAAAAATACAAATAACATATCGACAACAATAAACACAAATGTTTTATTATAAATACTTCATAATATATTATCATTAAGGGTATTAATTACTTACGAATAAATTATCTTATTATAGCATCATACAGCGATTAAAATATAATATATCAACAGGTAAAAAAGTTTATTTGTTTGTAATTAAACACGAAACTACACAATGGGCTACCTGTGCTCTGCCCACCATCGGTATCGAAACCCGGCTTCTAGTGTTAAAGAGGAGATTATACATAAAACAGGTTAGTTGATTTTATCAGTTGTATATTTAATAACTTACCAGTTATGGTAATAGATGAGAATCCATTTTTAGGAATGTTAAGGTACTTGTGAGATATTAATTGATTAATTATTAATATAGAAGGTTTACTAAGGTGAGAAAATGAATTATTGGAATATTATAATATGATTAATTAACATACGAAATAATTAATCCAGATAAAGTTATTAAATACAAGTTGTGCTGCGTTTTGGTTTAACTGATATTGTATTATCAAATGCACGTTGTGCTGCGTTGTGGTTTAATTACCATTGTATTATCAAATACACGTTGTGCTGCGTTGTGGTTTAATTAATATTGTATTATCAAATACACGTTGTGCTGCGTTGTGGTTTAATTAATATTGTATTATTAAATACACGTTGTGCTGCGTTGTGGTTTAATTAATATTGTGTTATCAAATACACGTTGTGCTGCATTGTGGTTTAATTAATATTGTATTATTAAATACACGTTGTGCTGCGTTGTGGTTTAATTAATATTGTGTTATCAAATACACGTTGTGCTGCATTGTGGTTTAATTAATTTTGTGTTAACAAATACACGTTGTGCTGCGTTGTAGTTTAATTAATATTGTGTTATCAAATACACGTTGTGCTGCGTTGTGGTTTAATGAATGTTGTATTATCAAATACGAGTGGCGCTGCGTTATTGTTTAATTAATATTGTATTATTAAATACAAGTTGTATTGTGTTATTTATGTAATTTTAGTTTTAATTGTATTTCTAAGGTAAAATATATTAATGCGTGCGTGTTTTCTTATAGCAAAGCCACATCGGGCTATCTGCTGTGTCTACCGAGGGGAATCGAACTCCTGATTTTAACGTTGTAAATCCAAAGACAGGGGCATATATTAAATGTGTAGATGTATCTATGTAACAATGGTTAAGTCAATTAGAACCCACGAAAATTTACGACAATTTTAATGTAACTAAACAAACCTGTAATTACTGAGTAAATTTTATATCCTACTGGTAGGATCGACACGATGGATCAGATGGAGTGATTTCATATTTTTCTCAGCCAAAATACTCAGTGTAAGAAATTTAACCCCAAAAACTGTGTGAAGTAATTCATTTTCTAATTAAAATTCACAAAACAAACTCAGATAGGACGAACCGAATAATTGCTTAATTGTCTATTGTGAGGTACTATAACTGTTTTGTTTATGTTTTTGTGTGTCTATTGCAAGAGGCCCGGCATGGCCAAGCGTGTTAAGGCATTCGACTCGTAATCCGAGGGTCGCGGGTTCGAATCCCCGTCGCACCAAACATGCTCGCCCTTTCAGCCGTGGGGGTGTTATAAAGCGATGGTCAATCCCACTATTCGTTGGTAAAAGAGTAGCCCAAGAGTTGGCGGTGGGTGGTGATGACTAGCTGCCTTCCCTCTAGTCTTACACTGATAAATTAGGGACGGCTAGCACAGATAGCCCTCGAGTAACTTTACGCGAAATTAAAAATAAACAAAAACAAACAAACTCTTGTAAGGTACTCTCTAGCTGCTTTGTTTATGTTTTTGTGTGTCTATTGTAAGGTACTGTCTCACTGTTTTGTTTATGTTTTTCTGTGTCTATTGTAAGGTACTCTCTAGCTGTTTTGTTCATGTTTTTGTGTGTCTATTGTAAGGTACTCTCTAGCTGTTGTGTTCATGTTTTTGTGTGTCTATTGTAAGGTACTCTCTAGCTGTTTTGTTCATGTTTTTGTGTGTCTATTGTGAGGTACTCTCTAGCTGTTTTGTTTATGTTTTTGTGTGTCTATTGTAAGGTACTCTCTAGCTGTTTTGTTTATGTTTTTGTGTGTCTATTGTAAGATACTCTCCAGCTGTTTTGTTTATGTTTTTTGTGTGTCTATTGTAAGGTACTCTCCAGCTGTTTTGTTTATGTTTTTTGTGTGTCTATTGCAAGGTACTCTCTAGCTGTGAATCATAAGAAATTTGGTACATAAATAGTTCAAGAAATTGTGTTTAAAGATCCAACTCCATTGATATCTAGTACAGAAGAACATATCTGCCAGTGTTATATCATTCAACACCATGATTTATCTCGCCGGTTGAGATACAATATACACGGTACTGTTTGAGACGTTATTTATGTCAAAGGGTAAACTAGGTTTAGTTGGTGTACTGTTATTTTTATAGTGCGGTCTCATTAAATATTAGAACATAGATTACGCGTAATATAGATAATGTAATTGTTTATTTTCTGTTTTACAATAAGACTTACGACTGTGTTTTAAGTAATGTGTGTGTGTGTTTTCTTATGGCAAATCCACATCAGGCTATATGCTGAGACCACCGAGGGGAATCGAACCTCTGATTTTAGCGTTGTAAATCCGTAGACTTACCGCTGTGCCAGTGGAGGATTTTAAGTTATAGAAAGATCTTTGTTTTATTTTATTTATCTCTAGTTTCCTATAAAGCTCAACATATGAACTATAACACACAATGTAATTTAATATACCTAAATTTAGTTACCTAAATTTAATATACCTAAATATATACGAAAATGTAACCTAAAATTGGAAGTTCATTATTCTGTCAAAAATAATGTGTAACTGGTAACTTTGTTGGCGTTAAAATTAAAGGACGTATTGATAGGTGTATCCAAGGAACACACTTCATGACCAAAGTTATAACATTTGTACACACATGAACTTTACATCAAATATTAACATATTAGTTACTCAGGCTGTTCAACTTAGGGCAAGATTAACTAATGAATGATGCACATTTTTTACCAATGCTGTAACTACCAGTTTGGTCACCATTTTCAGTTCATCCGCTTAAGTTGCACACTGAATCTATTTTTGGCCACACATTTTTGTCACACTTAGGTGTTTTTGATATCATGACTTTTCTCAATACACACCAACCAACCACAACAAGTAAGAAAGTGATACTCGATAGTAGTCAACATTAGCTTTAAGGTCACAACCCTGGTATTAAGAATAGATCTGTACTTTACAAAGCCATCTAGATTCTTTAAAATATATGGTGGTAGTCTCTCTCTCTCTTTCTGAAACTGTGTTCGTAACTTTCTTTAAAGTAACGCCATGGAATTTCGATTAACAGCTTCTTGTCATTGCCCGCATGCGATCAATATAGCTTTATCAAGCATGATAATTTATGTTAATTGTTTCAGTTAATATAATGACGATGACCGAAGTAGGTCGAAACGTTGTTCGCTCCTCTACATAAAAAATTTTCTCAACCCAAACGAACCGTTTTTACATATATATTGAGCTAGAAACTGTTAATCGAGTTTCCTTTGCCTAATCAGTACTTATGTATCTGCACGCCCTTTCACATTATAGTTTAGCTGATTTAGAACAACATTTAGAACAAATATGAACGTTTTTGGTTGAATCAAAAAAGTTTCATAAAAATCAAATGTGTTTTTCAATCAGATAAAATTCCCAACTTTTGGTACGAAATAAAAAAATAGGAAGAAACTGAATCAGAATTGAATATTTTATATCTCGTGTATTTGTTAACGGACTGGTTTTAAATTTGGTGTGTAAAGTAAGTGTTAATTAGAGCACAACCACTGACAATATGTGTTAGTTTAGAGTAACCACACTGAGATAAGATGGAACTTCACTAACCTGTTAATAACACACACTGAGTCCTGCAGTAGATTTATTTGATGTGCAGTTTACAGTTCTCATAATTACTGAGAAACAGGTGTATTTACTCTAACGTTAGCTTTCATGGACACAGGAAGTTTTTTTTTTATGTTGAAATGTTCATTATGCGAAAACCGAAACGTTAATATCAAACATAATACCGACATAAAATACGTTACTTTGTCCGTCATGAAGCAGACATAAAAATTATATTTTTTTGTTTTGGATATTCTAGTTAAAATGTGAACAGGATACCTGCATTAACAGACCCTGATTTTGAAACGACATACTAGAGGGAAGGTTACTAGTCAACAACGCTCACCGCCATCTCTTGAATTACTCAAGCAGATAGTACGATTTCCCTGTAACTCTTATAACACAGTTATGAACCCAAGCTGCCATTTATTTGCTCGTGGTAATAAGAAACGAACAAAGGTATCTCAGATTTGCAACCTGACACAATATCCAGTAGGTCACGTCCGGCCACATACTTAGCGTGGTGAAGCAGACAAGGTTTACAGAATAACAAACATAGATTCCGTTAGTCAGACAGTAAAGGGATGTTTTTAACTACACGTTTTCTGATCGATAATATCGACAACAGAGCTGTTCTGTCTGTTCCGACAGTCAGACAGTAAGGGGTTGTTTTTAACTTCAAGTTTTCTGATCGATAATATCGACAACAGAGCTGTTCTGTCTGTTCCGACAGTCAGACAGTAAGGGGGTGTTTTTAACTTTAAGTTTTCTGATCGATAATGTCGACAATAGAGCTGTTCTGTCTGTTCCGACAGTCAGACAGTAAGGGGGTGCTTTTAACTTCAAGTTTTCTGATCTATAATATCGACAACAGAGCTGTTCTATCTGTTCCGACAGTCAGACAGTAAGGGGGTGTTTTTAACTTCAAGTTTTCTGATCGATAATATCGACAACAGAGCTGTTCTGTCCGAATAAATAAAATCCTTTAACGTAAAGACTGCATCACGTTTTACTGCCTGTACTAACGTTCATACACTAAGGGGCGATTCATTTTGATTAGTAGTTATATGGTTGTTTTGTTAGGACATGTGAGAGCAGTATATACATTACAAGACTTTCAGATACATTGATAGACTTAATATGGAGTCTTCTATAATTATCATTTGACAGTGTAGATAAAGTAACACCACACGTGTAATAATGGAAGGTGTAATTGTTATTTGATGGTGTACAGAATGCAGAACTACAAGTTTGTTAGAGTTACTTGTCTTGTACTTTCTACAACTAAATCAGGTTGATTTAATATGATTGACCGTTGGGTCAGGTGACACTTGACATCTTGATAGTTGGAGATGATCTACGATAAGATCTCGAGTTGCCATCATGGTAGCTCTAATGAGCTCGTTCGACCAATTTACCACTGTGCCACCAGGAGTTTTTGTGAATCTATAAACTAAAAAAAACAAATCAAACGACACTAAGGTGTCTATTGGTAACTTTAGTACCGTAAAATACATGGTTAACTTTAAAACCATAATAATGCTGTAATGTATATATCATTGTGTCTTACATCTACGGAAAGATACATACTTGAATTACAAAAAAAAAAGTATTTATTTACTTTCCCAGATGGCGCTGCAAATATTTGATAAAATGATTGGTAACCCGCATTAAAATGAAAAAGAAACAAACGTAGCGGAAGACCCGTCTTCGTCAAGTACGAAAATAGACAACAGTGTATACACTGTGGACAGAAATTAAATATTAACTAAGACTGACTAACCAGATGTGGCCAAAAACTAAACAGATTGAAAACATATAGCAGCAGTCTTAGAAGAAACTATCTTCAAAAATTGTTGTTATTAAGTTAGACACTAAACAACACAAAGGGATGCTTGTGCTCTGCCCACCACGGGCATTGAAACCCGGTTTTCAGCGTTGCAAATATGACGCTGTGCCACTCTGGGGGGGGCGTCTTCATAAAGGCTAATACAAAGGTTTCTATCATTATTTTTGTTGCAATTATTGTCCGACAATCCAGAATTTATTTATTGAAGAAGACAGCTCCATCTGTCGTTTTAAAGCTTTATTATTTATTTTTTTCTAAGATAATTTATTCCAATTGTGGTTTTACATTTTAACCCTCGCAAACAATGTATTTACGAAAGAGAAGAGAGTCGTCACTGTCTTAGCTTTTGTAGTAGGTTTGTTTAACAAACTTGTTTGTTTTAAGCACAAAACTTAACGGTAAAAAGACTAATTGTTAAGGTTGTTAACTATCACATTCATAATCAGTTTCCTTCGTGTGTCTAAAAGAAATGTAAAAATATAAAATAGTAAAATCCAGAGCAGCGAATCCAGACACCACTTGTGCATTAACACTAATTAATATCAGATAGCCTAGCGTGTCCAAGTTTCGATGGTTTGTGCCCAGTTGCTGTAGAAATGCTTTGTGCAGTTTAGGGACACGAGTTTGCTATTAGATGACGGTGGGTGCTGTTGAGTATATGCCTTCCGTCAAGTCTAACAGTCCTAAATTAGGGACAAGTAAGGGCAGGTAGCAATAGCGTAATATATAAACGAACATTAGTCATATAGTGCATGGTTATAAACAAAGGAATTTGTTTGTTTTCGAATTTCGCGCGAAGCTACACGAGGGCTATCTGCGTAGCCGTTCCTAATTTAGTAGTGTAAGACTAGAGGGAAGGTAGCTAGTCATCACCACCCACCGCCAACTCTTGGGCTACTCTTTCACCAAAAAATAGTGGGATTGACCGTTGTATTATAACGCCCCCACGGCTTAAAGGGCGAGTATGTTTGGTGCGACGGGAATTCGAACCCGCGACTCTCAGATTACGAGTTGAACGCTTTAACCACCTGGCCATTCCGGGCCCTGGACGACCAAGTGCACGAAGAAACAGAGTACAGAATAAAACAGTGACCGTTTGACCTTCACATGCAATCAACTCGTACAATATTACTGTAGAGAAAACAGCATCCAATTATATTTTAGATTCAGGATATTTGAACCAGCACATTCAATACGTTTCTTGTATTTCGTCACAATAAATAGTCTGTACTTCAAAATCTATTAAAAAAAACACACGATATTTCACGATTATTCAAATTTATGGGCACGTGCTTTTGAAACTTCCAGATAACCACTCACGTTCTGATATTGTTCTTTAGGTTTGAAAAAACTGCTTCAAGGCCTTACCGACGAAAACCACTCTGCCGTCGAATATTGCAAAGTCGGGAAAAATCAATTAAAAAACTAGATTATCTTCTGAGGATTCTAAGTTAATAGTTTTATCTTCTGAAAATAATGAAAAATGGACATTCTGCAATGAACGCCTTGGTTTGCAAAACAAGTGAATCTTTAATATATTATAGAGAACAACGTTTTGGACCTAAATGAAGTGAAATTTGATAAGTTTGGAGTTTTTAGATAGCAACGTTTCGAATTATAAATCAAATGACATTGTATTCTCAAGAAGGCTGGTATTGGTATTAAAACTTTATTTAAAATAAAGTACAGAACAAAGTTTGACCTTATTAAGTCATTTTCATGTTAATGAAGACAGTTTGAAACTGAGCATTGCTGGGTACATGTCTAACAGACGAGAGTATGAACGTGTTCGAGGTTGCAGGGGGCGTTGCAGTCAGATGTTAGGTCATTAGATAATGTGGGTATAAAAGTGTTCCTTTATCTGAGTTCTTGTATGAGCAGACACTCTTTAATTTTGGGTTTGTTTACATTTGTTTCCTTACTTAGTTATGTTGGCGTTTTCTGTGGTTATGTTAAGTTTGTTTGATTTGCAGTGTTCAAAAATGAGGTGTTTTGTTTTGTTATTTGAACCTGGTTTCCGTTTCTGCTTGTTTCTCCAATATAGAAGTTATTGGTGTTGTGTTGGTCAGTGTATTTTTACACTGTAAAATAGGTGACATTTTATTACGTTATCAGTGCCTTGTAGAACGACGTTTCGGGCTATAAAATGTGACATTTTAATTAACGGCTTGTAGATAAAACGTTTCAGACCATAAATACACACATTTTAGAAAACAAAATTTTCATAAGTTCCAATATAATAATCCATATTCAGAGCTACAATTGAAATTGATTTTATAGAATAAAAATGTCACCTTTTTAAGGATGATGTTCATGTTGTGACAAAAACCAATTGGATTCACACTTACTAATGAACTTACTAGGAGGTTTGATGTTCATGTTGTGGCAAAAACCAATTGGATTCATACTTACTAATGAACTTACTAGGAGGTTTGATGCTCATGTTGTGACAAAAACCAATTGGATTCATACTTATTAATGAACTTACTAGAAGGTTTGATGTTCATGTTGTGACAAAAACCAATTGGATTCATACTTACTAACGAACTTACTAGGAGGTTTGAGTCGTAATCCGAGGGTCGCGGGTTCGAATCCCCGTCTCACCAAACATGCTCGCCCTTTCAGCCGTAGGGGCGTTATAATGTGACGGTCAATCCCACTATTCGTGGGTAAAGGAGTAGCCCAAGAGTTGGCGGTGGGTGGTGATGACTAGCTGCCTTCCCTCTAGTCTTACACTGCTAAATTAGGGACGGATAGCACAGATAGCCCTTGAGTAGCTTTGCGCGAAATTAAAAACAAAACAAAACAAACAAACATTCACATGTATTCTGCAAGTTCTGACTAAACCAACGTCTAAGTAGTAACGAAGTTTTTAAAACTGAACGAACTTCTAGGAACTTTAATAAAAGTTAAGTGAAACATTAGTGTAACAAACATTAATTAAACAATTGTCTAGTTTTAAGTTCCTCGATATAGTTTCTAGATACTGCTACTATCACACTTATCTAATCACTCGTGTTAAATAGAGTTGACTAACTTAAGTATTGTTTGTTAAATTTAACTTCAGATGTAAAAGTTGATTCCATGGTGTTTCAGTTCCAATTCACATCAGACAGGCGGACGGCGTTTTATTTATCCTTGAGTCTGAACCTAATTATCACGTTCAAACTTAAATCACTTGCGAACAGAATAAAATTTAATCAAAATGATTTACTCTAACGTATAATGAGGGTTCATTAATGGGTTTCCTAATTGTCTTATCGATCAGTTCGTGTACTTCTTAGCAATTAAGAATAACCGAATCACGAGTGCGTGACTGTCCTCAAGTGACTTCTACCTCGTGCAGGATCGCTAAGACTTGGTAGAATTAAGTTTATAAAAACACGAGAGCGTGACTATTCTGAAGTGACTTTTACGTTCATCAGAAAATTTCCCTCCAGAATTAAAAGTTTCAACCATGTGTCTTCTTCAAAGTCTCCTGCACATAAATCAGTTCTTTAACTTATCGATTTCTCAATAATCTTGTATAATTCTATGAGATGACATCGTGGTTTCATGAAGATAAAATAAAAGATGTTAATCTATCACTGAAAGATAAACTTCATCCCTAGCACCATCCTAGTAGCTCTTTCCAATAAATCAATATCCTTTCTTAGATAACTGGATCAAAACTATTCCGAGAGACGCCAACTAGTGATAAATATCCATTTTCACTTGTAATCAACGTCTGTAAATCTAATCAAATATTTGATTAGTTTTACTGCGAGATAACAGAGAAATTCATTTGTTGTTGTTTTCTTGAATAATTTATTCACCATTGTGATAGGATCATCTTCTTCTGCCTTCAGTAACTTATCTACTACTATACCAACATCTTTGTTTTCTCTCATGCTACTGAGTAGGTTCTCATACATATTAAATATGTAACCCTAATAACAACATGAATGCATTATTTTGCACTTACTAACACTAAATGCTATTTATCAAATATTCTCCCACTTAGCAGCTAATCAGAGTCATTATGACAGTCTTAGTACAGATAAAAATGAACAAGACTTTAATATCATCAGTAAACTTTACTATTAATGTCCTTATCACTGGGTCAACGAGATGAAACTGTCCACTTGAACTGGACTTCGTTAATAACACACCTCTCAAGTTATCCCATACATTCACCTCACAGCTTGTCCTAATGTGGGTGTCTTGGTTCATCTTGATTCTATTGCTTTAAAGTTTGTGTACACATGACCACGTTATTTTATCATCTGGATGTCAAATAACATTCATTATAAAAAATATATTTAGTAACGAAATTTATTTTATTTAATCCATTTTGAATCTCTTGGACTCGTAAACGATTTTCTGAAGCTCTTTTTTTTTCTTAGACTCGTACTTCACTAAACGATTTTCTAAAGCTATATTTTCTTAGGTTCGTACTTCACAAAACGATTTTCTAAAGCTCTTTTTTCTTAGACTCGTACTTCACTACGATTTTCTAAAGCTCTTTTCTTAGACTCATTACTTCACTAAACGATTTTCTAAAGCTCTTTTTTTCTTAGACTCGTACTTTACTACACGATTTTCTAAAGCTCTTTTTTTCTTAGACTCGTACTTCACTAAACGATTTTCTAAAGCTCTATTTTCTTAGGTTCGTACTTCACAAAACGATTTTCTAAAGCTCTTTTTTCTTAGACTCGTACTTCACTACACGATTTTCTAAAGCTCTATTTTCTTAGGTTCGTACTTCACAAAACGATTTTCTAAAGCTCTTTTTTCTTAGACTCGTACTTCACTACACGATTTTCTAAAGCTCTTTTTCTTAGACTCGTACTTCACTAAACGATTTTCTGAAGCTCTTTTTTCTTAGACTCGTACTTCACTACACGATTTTCTAAAGCTCTTTTTTTCTTAGACTCGTACTTCACTAAACGATTTTCTAAAGCTCTATTTTCTTAGACTCGTACTTCACTAAACGATTTTCTAAAGCTCTTTTTTCTTAGACTCGTACTTTACTACACGATTTTCTAAAGCTCTTTTTTTCTTAGACTCGTACTTCACTAAACGATTTTCTAAAGCTCTATTTTCTTAGGTTCGTACTTCACAAAACGATTTTCTAAAGCTCTTTTTTCTTAGACTCGTACTTCACAACACGATTTTCTAAAGCTCTTTTTCTTAGACTCGTACTTCACTAAACGATTTTCTAAAGCTCTTTTTTCTTAGACTCGTACTTCACAAAACGATTTTCTAAAGCTCTTTTTTCTTAGACTCGTACATCACTAAACGATTTTCTAAAGCTCTTTTTCTTAGACTCGTACTTCACTACACGATTCTCTAAAGCTCTTTTTTCTTAGACTCGTACTTCACTGAACGATTTTCTAAAGCTCTTTTTTCTTAGACTCCTACTTCACTACACGATTTTCTAAAACTCTTTTTTTCTTATACTCGTACTTCACTAAACGATTTTCTAAAGCTCTTTTTTCTTAGACTCGTACTTCACTAAACGATTTTCTAAAGCTCTATTTTCTTAGATTCGTACTTCACAAAACGATTTTCTAAAGCTCTTTTTCCTTAGACTCGTACTTCACTAAACGATTTTCTAAAGCTCTTTTTTCTTAGACTCGTACTTCACAAAACGATTTTCTAAAGCTCTTTTTTCTTAGACTCGTACTTCACTAAACGATTTTCTAAAGCTCTTTTTCTTAGACTCGTACTTCACTACACGATTTTCTAAAGCTCTTTTTTCTTAGACTCGTACTTCACTGAACGATTTTCTAAAGCTCTTTTTTCTTAGACTCGTACTTCACTAAACGATTTTCTAAAGCTCTTTTTTCCTTAGGCTCGTACTACACTACACGATTTTCTAAAGCTCTTTTTCCTTAGACTCGTACTTCACTAAACGATTTTCTAAAGCTCTATTTTCTTAGACTCGTACTTTACTACACGATTTTCTAAAGCTCTTTTTTTCTTAGACTCGTACTTCACTACACGATTTTCTAAAGCTCTTTTTCTTATACTCGTACTTCACTAAACGATTTTCTAAAGCTCTATTTTCTTAGACTCGTACTTCACAAAACGATTTTCTAAAGCTCTTTTTTCTTAGACTCGTACTTCACTAAACGATTTTCTAAAGCTCTTTTTTCTTAGACTCGTACTTCACTAAACGATTTTCTAAAGCTCTATTTTCTTAGATTTGTACTTCACTAAACGATTTTCTAAAGCTCTTTTTTCTTAGACTCGTACTTCACTAAACGATTTTCTAAAGCTCTTTTTCTTATACTCGTACTTCACTAAACGATTTTCTAAAGCTCTATTTTCTTAGACTCGTACTTCACTACACGATTTTCTAAAGCTCTATTTTACTCAGACTCGTACTTCACTAAACGATTTTCTAAAGCTCTATTTTCTTAGGCTCGTACTTCACTACACGATTTTCTAAAGCTCTTTTTTCTTATACTCGTACTTCACTAAACGATTTTCTAAAGCTCTATTTTCTTAGACTCGTACTTCACAAAACGATTTTCTAAAGCTTTTTTTTCTTAGACTCGTACTTCACTACACGATTTTCTAAAGCTTTTTTTTCTTAGACTCGTACTTCACTACACGATTTTCTAAAGCTCTTTTTTCTTAGACTCGTACTTCACAAAACGATTTTCTAAAGCTTTTTTTTCTTAGACTCGTACTTCACTACACGATTTTCTAAAGCTTTTTTTTCTTAGACTCGTACTTCACTACACGATTTTCTAAAGCTCTTTTTTCTTAGACTCGTACTTCACTAAACAATTTTCTAAAGCTCTATTTTCTTGGACTCGTACTTCACAAAACGATTTTCTGCATATCATGAAACTCGCTTCCCCAAATAAAGAACTACAATTAGACTATTTCATCATGTTATCAAACTTAATTACCACCTGAACTCTTGCACAGCTACATTCTTATTAGTGGTTAACAATATATCTTAAACACTTTATCTTCCCTCTAGTTGACTGTTGGAACATCATGAATCACTTATCTTATCAACACAGTTTCAGTTTTCTCATTCTTAGCAATCCTGATTTAATTATACAATTTCACATTAACCTATTCCGTTTTGTTAGGTGAATTATAACAACCAGACCTAAAACCAACACTGTCTCACAGTTCCAACCAGATCTAAAACCAACACTATCTCACAGATCCAACCAGATATAAACCAACACTATCTCACAGATCCAACCAGATATAAACCAACACTATCTCACAGATCCAACCAGATATAAAACCAACACTGTCTCACAGATCCAACCAGATCTATAACCAACACTATCTCACAGATCCAACCAGATCTAAAACCAACACTATCTCACAGATCCAACCAGATATAAACCAACACTATCTCACAGATCCAACCAGATCTAAAACCAACACTATCTCACAGATCCAACCAGATCTAAAACCAACACTATCTCACAGCTCCAACCAGATCTAAAACCAACACTATCTCACAGCTCCAACCTGATCTAAAACCAACACTGTCTCACAGATCCAACCAGATCTAAAACCAACACTATCTCACAAATCCAACCAGATCTAAAACCAACACTATCTCACAGATCCAACCAGATTTAAAACCAACACTATCTCACAGATCAAACCAGATTTAAAACCAACACTATCTCACAGATCCAACCAGATTTAAAACCAACACTATTTCACAGATTCCACCAGATTTAAAACTAACACTATATCACAGATCCAACCAGATTTAAAACCAACACTATCTCACAGATCCAACCAGATTTAAAACCAACACTATCTCACAGATCCAACCAGATTTAAAACCAACACTATCTCACAAATCCAACCAGATCTAAACATTTAATTTCTCCTACACGTTATATCTTTATTTCTAACCCTTTAACATTTCCATATTTGTTTTAAATGATTTCAACGACATCCTAACTAACGTTATGAATGGCTAGATATATTCACTTATCGCTAAAGTGTCTACACAAAATTATAAAATTATTTTGCCGCCTGTAAAACTTTAAGGTCACAGTTAATCATTGATGTCATAATACTTGTCTTTTATTTCTAATATAATCGCTATAGTATGAACATTCCATTTAATAGTAATATGATAAACACGAAATTATTTTTTATATAATTATTACATTCAGCCAGAGCAGGTACCATTACGTAAACATTCTAAGGTTCCTGTTTATGTTTACATCGTATTTTGTTACACTTACTGTATGGGTAGCTTTCACATAGTCTTTAATTTGTACATAAGTTGGTGTTTAGATAAGTAGAAGGTGGTGACAATACGTGTTATCACATAGTCTTTAATTTGTACATAAGTTGGTGTTTAGATAAGTAGAAGGTGGCAACAATACGTGTTATCACATAGTCTTTAATTTGTACATAAGTTGGTGTTTAGATAAGTAGAAGGTGGTGACAATACGTGTTATCACATAGTCTTTAATTTGTACATAAGTTGGTGTTTAGATAAGTAGAAGGTGGTGACAATACGTGTTATCACATAGTCTTTAATTTGTACATAAGTTGGTGTTTAGATAAGTAGAAGGTGGTGACAATACGTGTTATCACATAGTCTTTAATTTGTACATAAGTTGGTGTTTAGATAAGTAGAAGGTGGTGACAATACGTGTTATCACATAGTCTTTAATTTGTACATAAGTTGGTGTTTAGATAAGTAGAAGGTGGTGACAATACGTGTTATCACATAGTCTTTAATTTGTACATAAGTTGGTGTTTAGATAAGTAGAAGGTGGAACAATACGTGTTATCATAGTCTTTAATTTGTACTTTAATTTGTACATAAGTTGACAATACGTGTTTCACATAGATAATTTGTACATAGAGAGGTAGAAGGTGGTGACAATACGTGTTATCACATAGTCTTTAATTTGTACATAAGTTGGTGTTTAGATAAGTAGAAGGTGGTGACAATACGTGTTATCACATAGTCTTTAATTTGTACATAAGTTGGTGTTTAGATAAGTAGAAGGTGGTGACAATACGTGTTATCACATAGTCTTTAATTTGTACATAAGTTGGTGTTTAGATAAGTAGAAGGTGGTGACAATACGTGTTATCACATAGTCTTTAATTTGTACATAAGTTGGTGTTTAGATAAGTAGAAGGTGGTCTTTAATTTGTACATAACAATACGTGTTATCACATAGTCTTTAATTTGTACATAAGTTGGTGTTTAGATAAGTAGAAGGTGGTGACAATACGTGTTATCACATAGTCTTTAATTTGTACATAAGTTGGTGTTTAGATAAGTAGAAGGTGGTGACAATACGTGTTATCACATAGTCTTTAATTTGTACATAAGTTGGTGTTTAGATAAGTAGAAGGTGGTGACAATACGTGTTATCACATAGTCTTTAATTTGTACATAAGTTGGTGTTTAGATAAGTAGAAGGTGGTGACAATACGTGTTATCACATAGTCTTTAATTTGTACATAAGTTGGTGTTTAGATAAGTAGAAGGTGGTGACAATACGTGTTATCACATAGTCTTTAATTTGTACATAAGTTGGTGTTTAGATAAGTAGAAGGTGGTGACAATACGTGTTATCACATAGTCTTTAATTTGTACATAAGTTGGTGTTTAGATAAGTAGAAGGTGGCAACAATACGTGTTATCACATAGTCTTTAATTTGTACATAAGTTGGTGTTTAGATAAGTAGAAGGTGGTGACAATACGTGTTATCACATAGTCTTTAATTTGTACATAAGTTGGTGTTTAGATAAGTAGAAGGTGGTGACAATACGTGTTATCACATAGTCTTTAATTTGTACATAAGTTGGTGTTTAGATAAGTAGAAGGTGGTGACAATACGTGTTATCACATAGTCTTTAATTTGTACATAAGTTGGTGTTTAGATAAGTAGAAGGTGGTGACAATACGTGTTATCACATAGTCTTTAATTTGTACATAAGTTGGTGTTTAGATAAGTAGAAGGTGGTGACAATACGTGTTATCACATAGTCTTTAATTTGTACATAAGTTGGTGTTTAGATAAGTAGAAGGTGGTGACAATACGTGTTATCACATAGTCTTTAATTTGTACATAAGTTGGTGTTTAGATAAGTAGAAGGTGGTGACAATACGTGTTATCACATAGTCTTTAATTTGTACATAAGTTGGTGTTTAGATAAGTAGAAGGTGGTGACAATACGTGTTATCACATAGTCTTTAATTTGTACATAAGTTGGTGTTTAGATAAGTTGAAGGTGGTGACAATATGTGTTATCACATAGTCTTTAATTTGTACATAAGTTGGTGTTTAGATAAGTAGAAGGTGGTGACAATACGTGTTATCACATAGTCTTTAATTTGTACATAAGTTGGTGTTTAGATAAGTAGAAGGTGGTGACAATACGTGTTATCACATAGTCTTTAATTTGTACATAAGTTGGTGTTTAGATAAGTAGAAGGTGGTGACAATACGTGTTATCACATAGTCTTTAATTTGTACATAAGTTGGTGTTTAGATAAGTAGAAGGTGGTGACAATACGTGTTATCACATAGTCTTTAATTTGTACATAAGTTGGTGTTTAGATAAGTAGAAGGTGGTGACAATACGTGTTATCACATAGTCTTTAATTTGTACATAAGTTGGTGTTTAGATAAGTAGAAGGTGGTGACAATACGTGTTATCACATAGTCTTTAATTTGTACATAAGTTGGTGTTTAGATAAGTAGAAGGTGGCAACAATACGTGTTATCACATAGTCTTTAATTTGTACATAAGTTGGTGTTTAGATAAGTAGAAGGTGGGCAACAATACGTGTTATCACATAGTCTTTAATTTGTACATAAGTTGGTGTTTAGATAAGTAGAAGGTGGTGACAATACGTGTTATCACATAGTCTTTAATTTGTACATAAGTTGGTGTTTAGATAAGTAGAAGGTGGTGACAATACGTGTTATCACATAGTCTTTAATTTGTACATAAGTTGGTGTTTAGATAAGTAGAAGGTGGTGACAATACGTGTTATCACATAGTCTTTAATTTGTACATAAGTTGGTGTTTAGATAAGTAGAAGGTGGCAACAATACGTGTTATCACATAGTCTTTAATTTGTACATAAGTTGGTGTTTAGATAAGTAGAAGGTGGTGACAATACGTGTTATCACATAGTCTTTAATTTGTACATAAGTTGGTGTTTAGATAAGTAGAAGGTGGTGACAATACGTGTTATCACATAGTCTTTAATTTGTACATAAGTTGGTGTTTAGATAAGTAGAAGGTGGTGACAATACGTGTTATCACATAGTCTTTAATTTGTACATAAGTTGGTGTTTAGATAAGTAGAAGGTGGTGTTATCACATACAATACGTGTTATCACATAGTCTTTAATTTGTACATAAGTTGGTGTTTAGATAAGTAGAAGGTGGTGACAATACGTGTTATCACATAGTCTTTAATTTGTACATAAGTTGGTGTTTAGATAAGTAGAAGGTGGTGACAATACGTGTTATCACATAGTCTTTAATTTGTACATAAGTTGGTGTTTAGATAAGTAGAAGGTGGTGACAATACGTGTTATCACATAGTCTTTAATTTGTACATAAGTTGGTGTTTAGATAAGTAGAAGGTGGTGACAATACGTGTTATCACATAGTCTTTAATTTGTACATAAGTTGGTGTTTAGATAAGTAGAAGACAATACGTGTTATCACATAGTCTTTAATTTGTACATAAGTTGGTGTTTAGATAAGTAGAAGGTGGTGACAATACGTGTTATCACATAGTCTTTAATTTGTACATAAGTTGGTGTTTAGATAAGTAGAAGGTGGTGACAATACGTGTTATCACATAGTCTTTAATTTGTACATAAGTTGGTGTTTAGATAAGTAGAAGGTGGTGACAATACGTGTTATCACATAGTCTTTAATTTGTACATAAGTTGGTGTTTAGATAAGTAGAAGGTGGTGACAATACGTGTTATCACATAGTCTTTAATTTGTACATAAGTTGGTGTTTAGATAAGTAGAAGGTGGTGACAATACGTGTTATCACATAGTCTTTAATTTGTACATAAGTTGGTGTTTAGATAAGTAGAAGGTGGTGACAATACGTGTTATCACATAGTCTTTAATTTGTACATAAGTTGGTGTTTAGATAAGTAGAAGGTGGTGACAATACGTGTTATCACATAGTCTTTAATTTGTACATAAGTTGGTGTTTAGATAAGTAGAAGGTGGTGACAATACGTGTTATCACATAGTCTTTAATTTGTACATAAGTTGGTGTTTAGATAAGTAGAAGGTGGTGACAATACGTGTTATCACATAGTCTTTAATTTGTACATAAGTTGGTGTTTAGATAAGTAGAAGGTGGTGACAATACGTGTTATCACATAGTCTTTAATTTGTACATAAGTTGGTGTTTAGATAAGTAGAAGGTGGTGACAATACGTGTTATCACATAGTCTTTAATTTGTACATAAGTTGGTGTTTAGATAAGTAGAAGGTGGTGACAATACGTGTTATCACATAGTCTTTAATTTGTACATAAGTTGGTGTTTAGATAAGTAGAAGGTGGTGACAATACGTGTTATCACATAGTCTTTAATTTGTACATAAGTTGGTGTTTAGATAAGTAGAAGGTGGTGACAATACGTGTTATCACATAGTCTTTAATTTGTACATAAGTTGGTGTTTAGATAAGTAGAAGGTGGTGACAATACGTGTTATCACATAGTCTTTAATTTGTACATAAGTTGGTGTTTAGATAAGTAGAAGGTGGTGACAATACGTGTTATCACATAGTCTTTAATTTGTACATAAGTTGGTGTTTAGATAAGTAGAAGGTGGTGACAATACGTGTTATCACATAGTCTTTAATTTGTACATAAGTTGGTGTTTAGATAAGTAGAAGGTGGTAGACAATACGTGTTATCACATAGTCTTTAATTTGTACATAAGTTGGTGTTTAGATAAGTAGAAGGTGGTGACAATACGTGTTATCACATAGTCTTTAATTTGTACATAAGTTGGTGTTTAGATAAGTAGAAGGTGGTGACAATACGTGTTATCACATAGTCTTTAATTTGTACATAAGTTGGTGTTTAGATAAGTAGAAGGTGGTGACAATACGTGTTATCACATAGTCTTTAATTTGTACATAAGTTGGTGTTTAGATAAGTAGAAGGTGGTGACAATACGTGTTATCACATAGTCTTTAATTTGTACATAAGTTGGTGTTTAGATAAGTAGAAGGTGGTGACAATACGTGTTATCACATAGTCTTTAATTTGTACATAAGTTGGTGTTTAGATAAGTAGAAGGTGGTGACAATACGTGTTATCACATAGTCTTTAATTTGTACATAAGTTGGTGTTTAGATAAGTAGAAGGTGGTGACAATACGTGTTATCACATAGTCTTTAATTTGTACATAAGTTGGTGTTTAGATAAGTAGAAGGTGGTGACAATACGTGTTATCACATAGTCTTTAATTTGTACATAAGTTGGTGTTTAGATAAGTAGAAGGTGGTGACAATACGTGTTATCACATAGTCTTTAATTTGTACATAAGTTGGTGTTTAGATAAGTAGAAGGTGGTGACAATACGTGTTATCACATAGTCTTTAATTTGTACATAAGTTGGTGTTTAGATAAGTAGAAGGTGGTGACAATACGTGTTATCACATAGTCTTTAATTTGTACATAAGTTGGTGTTTAGATAAGTAGAAGGTGGTGACAATACGTGTTATCACATAGTCTTTAATTTGTACATAAGTTGGTGTTTAGATAAGTAGAAGGTGGCAACAATACGTGTTATCACATAGTCTTTAATTTGTACATAAGTTGGTGTTTAGATAAGTAGAAGGTGGTGACAATACGTGTTATCACATAGTCTTTAATTTGTACATAAGTTGGTGTTTAGATAAGTAGAAGGTGGTGACAATACGTGTTATCACATAGTCTTTAATTTGTACATAAGTTGGTGTTTAGATAAGTAGAAGGTGGTGACAATACGTGTTATCACATAGTCTTTAATTTGTACATAAGTTGGTGTTTAGATAAGTAGAAGGTGGTGACAATACGTGTTATCACATAGTCTTTAATTTGTACATAAGTTGGTGTTTAGATAAGTAAGAAGATAAGTAGGTGACAATACGTGTTATCACATAGTCTTTAATTTGTACATAAGTTGGTGTTTAGATAAGTAGAAGGTGGTGACAATACGTGTTATCACATAGTCTTTAATTTGTACATAAGTTGGTGTTTAGATAAGTAGAAGGTGGTGTTATCACATACAATACGTGTTATCACATAGTCTTTAATTTGTACATAAGTTGGTGTTTAGATAAGTAGAAGGTGGTGACAATACGTGTTATCACATAGTCTTTAATTTGTACATAAGTTGGTGTTTAGATAAGTAGAAGGTGGTGACAATACGTGTTATCACATACACTTTAATTTGTACATAAGTTGGTGTTTAGATAAGTAGAAGGTTGACAATCACATAGTCTTTAATTTGTACATAAGTTGGTGTTTAGATAAGTAGAAGGTGGTGACAATACGTGTTATCACATAGACTTTAATTTGTACATAAGTTGGTGTTTAGATAAGTAGAAGGTGGTGACAATACGTGTTATCACATAGTCTTTAATTTGTACATAAGTTGGTGTTTAGATAAGTAGAAGGTGGTGACAATACGTGTTATCACATAGTCTTTAATTTGTACATAAGTTGGTGTTTAGATAAGTAGAAGGTGGTGACAATACGTGTTATCACATAGTCTTTAATTTGTACATAAGTTGGTGTTTAGATAAGTAGAAGGTGGTGACAATACGTGTTATCACATAGTCTTTAATTTGTACATAAGTTGGTGTTTAGATAAGTAGAAGGTGGTGACAATACGTGTTATCACATAGTCTTTAATTTGTACATAAGTTGGTGTTTAGATAAGTAGAAGTAGTGGTGACAATACGTGTTATCACATAGTCTTTAATTTGTACATAAGTTGGTGTTTAGATAAGTAGAAGGTGGTGACAATACGTGTTATCACATAGTCTTTAATTTGTACATAAGTTGGTGTTTAGATAAGTAGAAGGTGGTGACAATACGTGTTATCACATAGTCTTTAATTTGTACATAAGTTGGTGTTTAGATAAGTAGAAGGTGGTGACAATACGTGTTATCACATAGTCTTTAATTTGTACATAAGTTGGTGTTTAGATAAGTAGAAGGTGGTGACAATACGTGTTATCACATAGTCTTTAATTTGTACATAAGTTGGTGTTTAGATAAGTAGAAGGTGGTGACAATACGTGTTATCACATAGTCTTTAATTTGTACATAAGTTGGTGTTTAGATAAGTAGAAGGTGGTGACAATACGTGTTATCACATAGTCTTTAATTTGTACATAAGTTGGTGTTTAGATAAGTAGAAGGTGGTGACAATACGTGTTATCACATAGTCTTTAATTTGTACATAAGTTGGTGTTTAGATAAGTAGAAGGTGGTGACAATACGTGTTTATCACATAGTCTTTAATTTGTACATAAGTTGGTGTTTAGATAAGTAGAAGGTGGTGACAATACGTGTTATCACATAGTCTTTAATTTGTACATAAGTTGGTGTTTAGATAAGTAGAAGGTGGTGACAATACGTGTTATCACATAGTCTTTAATTTGTACATAAGTTGGTGTTTAGATAAGTAGAAGGTGGTGACAATACGTGTTATCACATAGTCTTTAATTTGTACATAAGTTGGTGTTTAGATAAGTAGAAGGTGGTGACAATACGTGTTATCACATAGTCTTTAATTTGTACATAAGTTGGTGTTTAGATAAGTAGAAGGTGGTGACAATACGTGTTATCACATAGTCTTTAATTTGTACATAAGTTGGTGTTTAGATAAGTAGAAGTAGAAGGTGACAATACGTTATATCACATAGTCTTTAATTTGTACATAAGTTGGTGTTTAGATAAGTAGAAGGTGGTGGCAATACGTGTTATCACATAGTCTTTAATTTGTACATAAGTTGGTGTTTAGATAAGTAGAAGGTGGTGACAATACGTGTTATCACATAGTCTTTAATTTGTACATAAGTTGGTGTTTAGATAAGTAGAAGGTGGTGACAATACGTGTTATCACATAGTCTTTAATTTGTACATAAGTTGGTGTTTAGATAAGTAGAAGAAGGTGGTGTTTAGACAATACGTACGTTATCACATAGTCTTTAATTTGTACATAAGTTGGTGTTTAGATAAGTAGAAGGTGGTGACAATACGTGTTATCACATAGTCTTTAATTTGTACATAAGTTGGTGTTTAGATAAGTAGAAGGTGGTGACAATACGTGTTATCACATAGTCTTTAATTTGTACATAAGTTGGTGTTTAGATAAGTAGAAGGTGGTGACAATACGTGTTATCACATAGTCTTTAATTTAGTCTTTAATTTGTACATAAGTTGGTGTTTAGATAAGTAGAAGGTGGTGACAATACGTGTTATCACATAGTCTTTAATTTGTACATAAGTTGGTGTTTAGATAAGTAGAAGGTGGGACAATACGTGACAATACGTGTTATCACATAGTCTTTAATTTGTACATAAGTTGGTGTTTAGATAAGTAGAAGGTGGTGACAATACGTGTTATCACATAGTCTTTAATTTGTACATAAGTTGGTGTTTAGATAAGTAGAAGGTGGTGACAATACGTGTTATCACATAGTCTTTAATTTGTACATAAGTTGGTGTTTAGATAAGTAGAAGGTGGTGACAATACGTGTTATCACATAGTCTTTAATTTGTACATAAGTTGGTGTTTAGATAAGTAGAAGGTGGTGACAATACGTGTTATCACATAGTCTTTAATTTGTACATAAGTTGGTGTTTAGATAAGTAGAAGGTGGTGACAATACGTGTTATCACATAGTCTTTAATTTGTACATAAGTTGGTGTTTAGATAAGTAGAAGGTGGTGACAATACGTGTTATCACATAGTCTTTAATTTGTACATAAGTTGGTGTTTAGATAAGTAAAAGGTGGCAACAATACGTGTTATCACATAGTCTTTAATTTGTACATAAGTTGGTGTTTAGATAAGTAGAAGGTGGTGACAATACGTGTTATCACATAGTCTTTAATTTGTACATAAGTTGGTGTTTAGATAAGTAGAAGGTGGTGACAATACGTGTTATCACATAGTCTTTAATTTGTACATAAGTTGGTGTTTAGATAAGTAGAAGGTGGTGACAATACGTGTTATCACATAGTCTTTAATTTGTACATAAGTTGGTGTTTAGATAAGTAGAAGGTGGTGACAATACGTGTTATCACATAGTCTTTAATTTGTACATAAGTTGGTGTTTAGATAAGTAGAAGGTGGTGACAATACGTGTTATCACATAGTCTTTAATTTGTACATAAGTTGGTGTTTAGATAAGTAGAAGGTGGTGACAATACGTGTTATCACATAGTCTTTAATTTGTACATAAGTTGGTGTTTAGATAAGTAGAAGGTGGTGACAATACGTGTTATCACATAGTCTTTAATTTGTACATAAGTTGGTGTTTAGATAAGTAGAAGGTGGTGACAATACGTGTTATCACATAGTCTTTAATTTGTACATAAGTTGGTGTTTAGATAAGTAGAAGGTGGTGACAATACGTGTTATCACATAGTCTTTAATTTGTACATAAGTTGGTGTTTAGATAAGTAGAAGGTGGTGACAATACGTGTTATCACATAGTCTTTAATTTGTACATAAGTTGGTGTTTAGATAAGTAGAAGGTGGTGACAATACGTGTTATCACATAGTCTTTAATTTGTACATAAGTTGGTGTTTAGATAAGTAGAAGGTGGTGACAATACGTGTTATCACATAGTCTTTAATTTGTACATAAGTTGGTGTTTAGATAGAGAAGGTGGTGACAATAGTAGAAGGTGGTGACAATACGTGTTATCACATAGTCTTTAATTTGTACATAAGTTGGTGTTTAGATAAGTAGAAGGTGGTGACAATACGTGTTATCACATAGTCTTTAATTTGTACATAAGTTGGTGTTTAGATAAGTAGAAGGTGGTGACAATACGTGTTATCACATAGTCTTTAATTTGTACATAAGTTGGTGTTTAGATAATAAGAAGGTGGTGACAATACGTGTTATCACATAGTCTTTAATTTGTACATAAGTTGGTGTTTAGATAAGTAGAAGGTAGAAGGTGGACAATACGTGTTATCACATAGTCTTTAATTTGTACATAAGTTGGTGTTTAGATAAGTAGAAGGTGGTGACAATACGTGTTATCACATAGTCTTTAATTTGTACATAAGTTGGTGTTTAGATAAGTAGAAGGTGGTGACAATACGTGTTATCACATAGTCTTTAATTTGTACATAAGTTGGTGTTTAGATAAGTAGAAGGTGGTGACAATACGTGTTATCACATAGTCTTTAATTTGTACATAAGTTGGTGTTTAGATAAGTAGAAGGTGGTGACAATACGTGTTATCACATAGTCTTTAATTTGTACATAAGTTGGTGTTTAGATAAGTAGAAGGTGGTGACAATACGTGTTATCACATAGTCTTTAATTTGTACATAAGTTGGTGTTTAGATAAGTAGAAGGTGGTGACAATACGTGTTATCACATAGTCTTTAATTTGTACATAAGTTGGTGTTTAGATAAGTAGAAGGTGGTGACAATACGTGTTATCACATAGTCTTTAATTTGTACATAAGTTGGTGTTTAGATAAGTAGAAGGTGGTGACAATACGTGTTATCACATAGTCTTTAATTTGTACATAAGTTGGTGTTTAGATAAGTAGAAGGTGGTGACAATACGTGTTATCACATAGTCTTTAATTTGTACATAAGTTGGTGTTTAGATAAGTAGAAGGTGGTGACAATACGTGTTATCACATAGTCTTTAATTTGTACATAAGTTGGTGTTTAGATAAGTAGAAGGTGGTGACAATACGTGTTATCACATAGTCTTTAATTTGTACATAAGTTGGTGTTTAGATAAGTAGAAGGTGGTGACAATACGTGTTATCACATAGTCTTTAATTTGTACATAAGTTGGTGTTTAGATAAGTAGAAGGTGGTGACAATACGTGTTATCACATAGTCTTTAATTTGTACATAAGTTGGTGTTTAGATAAGTAGAAGGTGGTGACAATACGTGTTATCACATAGTCTTTAATTTGTACATAAGTTGGTGTTTAGATAAGTAGAAGGTGGTGACAATACGTGTTATCACATAGTCTTTAATTTGTACATAAGTTGGTGTTTAGATAAGTAGAAAGTCTTTAATTTGTACATAAGAAGTGTTTAGATAAGTAGACAATACGTGTTATCACATAGTCTTTAATTTGTACATAAGTTGGTGTTTAGATAAGTAGAAGGTGGTGACAATACGTGTTATCACATAGTCTTTAATTTGTACATAAGTTGGTGTTTAGATAAGTAGAAGGTGGTGACAATACGTGTTATCACATAGTCTTTAATTTGTACATAAGTTGGTGTTTAGATAAGTAGAAGGTGGTGACAATACGTGTTATCACATAGTCTTTAATTTGTACATAAGTTGGTGTTTAGATAAGTAGAAGGTGGTGACAATACGTGTTATCACATAGTCTTTAATTTGTACATAAGTTGGTGTTTAGATAAGTAGAAGGTGGTGACAATACGTGTTATCACATAGTCTTTAATTTGTACATAAGTTGGTGTTTAGATAAGTAGAAGGTGGTGACAATACGTGTTATCACATAGTCTTTAATTTGTACATAAGTTGGTGTTTAGATAAGTAGAAGGTGGTGACAATACGTGTTATCACATAGTCTTTAATTTGTACATAAGTTGGTGTTTAGATAAGTAGAAGGTGGTGACAATACGTGTTATCACATAGTCTTTAATTTGTACATAAGTTGGTGTTTAGATAAGTAGAAGGTGGTGACAATACGTGTTATCACATAGTCTTTAATTTGTACATAAGTTGGTGTTTAGATAAGTAGAAGGTGGAACAATACGTTCATACAATACGTGTTATCACATAGTCTTTAATTTGTACATAAGTTGGTGTTTAGATAAGTAGAAGGTGGTGACAATACGTGTTATCACATAGTCTTTAATTTGTACATAAGTTGGTGTTTAGATAAGTAGAAGGTGGTGACAATACGTGTTATCACATAGTCTTTAATTTGTACATAAGTTGGTGTTTAGATAAGTAGAAGGTGGTGACAATACGTGTTATCACATAGTCTTTAATTTGTACATAAGTTGGTGTTTAGATAAGTAGAAGGTGGTGACAATACGTGTTATCACATAGTCTTTAATTTGTACATAAGTTGGTGTTTAGATAAGTAGAAGGTGGTGACAATACGTGTTATCACATAGTCTTTAATTTGTACATAAGTTGGTGTTTAGATAAGTAGAAGGTACATAAGTTGGTGTTTAGATAAGTAGAACAATACGTGTTATCACATAGTCTTTAATTTGTACATAAGTTGGTGTTTAGATAAGTAGAAGGTGGTGACAATACGTGTTATCACATAGTCTTTAATTTGTACATAAGTTGGTGTTTAGATAAGTAGAAGGTGGTGACAATACGTGTTATCACATAGTCTTTAATTTGTACATAAGTTGGTGTTTAGATAAGTAGAAGGTGGTGACAATACGTGTTATCACATAGTCTTTAATTTGTACATAAGTTGGTGTTTAGATAAGTAGAAGGTGGTGACAATACGTGTTATCACATAGTCTTTAATTTGTACATAAGTTGGTGTTTAGATAAGTAGAAGGTGGTGACAATACGTGTTATCACATAGTCTTTAATTTGTACATAAGTTGGTGTTTAGATAAGTAGAAGGTGGTGACAATACGTGTTATCACATAGTCTTTAATTTGTACATAAGTTGGTGTTTAGATAAGTAGAAGGTGGTGACAATACGTGTTATCACATAGTCTTTAATTTGTACATAAGTTGGTGTTTAGATAAGTAGAAGGTGGTGACAATACGTGTTATCACATAGTCTTTAATTTGTACATAAGTTGGTGTTTAGATAAGTAGAAGGTGGTGACAATACGTGTTATCACATAGTCTTTAATTTGTACATAAGTTGGTGTTTAGATAAGTAGAAGGTGGTGACAATACGTGTTATCACATAGTCTTTAATTTGTACATAAGTTGGTGTTTAGATAAGTAGAAGGTGGTGACAATACGTGTTATCACATAGTCTTTAATTTGTACTATAGTAGGTGTTTAGATAAGTAGAAGGTGGTGACAATACGTGTTATCACATAGTCTTTAATTTGTACATAAGTTGGTGTTTAGATAAGTAGAAGGTGGTGACAATACGTGTTATCACATAGTCTTTAATTTGTACATAAGTTGGTGTTTAGATAAGTAGAAGGTGGTGACAATACGTGTTATCACATAGTCTTTAATTTGTACATAAGTTGGTGTTTAGATAAGTAGAAGGTGGTGACAATACGTGTTATCACATAGTCTTTAATTTGTACATAAGTTGGTGTTTAGATAAGTAGAAGGTGGTGACAATACGTGTTATCACATAGTCTTTAATTTGTACATAAGTTGGTGTTTAGATAAGTAGAAGGTGGTGACAATACGTGTTATCACATAGTCTTTAATTTGTACATAAGTTGGTGTTTAGATAAGTAGAAGGTGGTGACAATACGTGTTATCACATAGTCTTTAATTTGTACATAAGTTGGTGTTTAGATAAGTAGAAGGTGGCAACAATACGTGTTATCACATAGTCTTTAATTTGTACATAAGTTGGTGTTTAGATAAGTAGAAGGTGGTGACAATACGTGTTATCACATAGTCTTTAATTTGTACATAAGTTGGTGTTTAGATAAGTAGAAGGTGGTGACAATACGTGTTATCACATAGTCTTTAATTTGTACATAAGTTGGTGTTTAGATAAGTAGAAGGTGTTATCACATAGACAATACGTGTTATCACATAGTCTTTAATTTGTACATAAGTTTGGTGTTTAGATAAGTCTTTAATTTGTACATAAGAAGGTGGTGACAATACGTGTTATCACATAGTCTTTAATTTGTACATAAGTTGGTGTTTAGATAAGTAGAAGGTGGTGACAACAATACGTGTTATCACATAGTCTTTAATTTGTACATAAGTTGGTGTTTAGATAAGTAGAAGGTGGTGACAATACGTGTTATCACATAGTCTTTAATTTGTACATAAGTTGGTGTTTAGATAAGTAGAAGGTGGTGACAATACGTGTTATCACATAGTCTTTAATTTGTACATAAGTTGGTGTTTAGATAAGTAGAAGGTGGTGACAATACAATACGTGTTATCACATAGTCTTTAATTTGTACATAAGTTGGTGTTTAGATAAGTAGAAGGTGGTGACAATACGTGTTATCACATAGTCTTTAATTTGTACATAAGTTGGTGTTTAGATAAGTAGAAGGTGGTGACAATACGTGTTATCACATAGTCTTTAATTTGTACATAAGTTGGTGTTTAGATAAGTAGAAGGTGGTGACAATACGTGTTATCACATAGTCTTTAATTTGTACATAAGTTGGTGTTTAGATAAGTAGAAGGTGGTGACAATACGTGTTATCACATAGTCTTTAATTTGTACATAAGTTGGTGTTTAGATAAGTAGAAGGTGGTGACAATACGTGTTATCACATAGTCTTTAATTTGTACATAAGTTGGTGTTTAGATAAGTAGAAGGTGGTGACAATACGTGTTATCACATAGTCTTTAATTTGTACATAAGTTGGTGTTTAGATAAGTAGAAGGTGGTGACAATACGTGTTATCACATAGTCTTTAATTTGTACATAAGTTGGTGTTTAGATAAGTAGAAGGTGGTGACAATACGTGTTATCACATAGTCTTTAATTTGTACATAAGTTGGTGTTTAGATAAGTAGAAGGTGGTGACAATACGTGTTATCACATAGTCTTTAATTTGTACATAAGTTGGTGTTTAGATAAGTAGAAGGTGGTGACAATACGTGTTATCACATAGTCTTTAATTTGTACATAAGTTGGTGTTTAGATAAGTAGAAGGTGGTGACAATACGTGTTATCACATAGTCTTTAATTTGTATAGATAAGTAGAAGGTGGTACAATACGTGTTATCACATAGTCTTTAATTTGTACATAAGTTGGTGTTTAGATAAGTAGAAGGTGGTGACAATACGTGTTATCACATAGTCTTTAATTTGTACATAAGTTGGTGTTTAGATAAGTAGAAGGTGGTGACAATACGTGTTATCACATAGTCTTTAATTTGTACATAAGTTGGTGTTTAGATAAGTAGAAGGTGGTGACAATACGTGTTATCACATAGTCTTTAATTTGTACATAAGTTGGTGTTTAGATAAGTAGAAGGTGGTGACAATACGTGTTATCACATAGTCTTTAATTTGTACATAAGTTGGTGTTTAGATAAGTAGAAGGTGGTGACAATACGTGTTATCACATAGTCTTTAATTTGTACATAAGTTGGTGTTTAGATAAGTAGAAGGTGGTGACAATACGTGTTATCACATAGTCTTTAATCTTTAATTTGTACATAAGTTGGTGTTTAGATAAGTAGAAGGTGGTGCAACAATACGTGTTATCACATAGTCTTTAATTTGTACATAAGTTGGTGTTTAGATAAGTAGAAGGTGGTGACAATACGTGTTATCACATAGTCTTTAATTTGTACATAAGTTGGTGTTTAGATAAGTAGAAGGTGGTGACAATACGTGTTATCACATAGTCTTTAATTTGTACATAAGTTGGTGTTTAGATAAGTAGAAGGTGGTGACAATACGTGTTATCACATAGTCTTTAATTTGTACATAAGTTGGTGTTTAGATAAGTAGAAGGTGGTGACAATACGTGTTATCACATAGTCTTTAATTTGTACATAAGTTGGTGTTTAGATAAGTAGAAGGTGGTGACAATACGTGTTATCACATAGTCTTTAATTTGTACATAAGTTGGTGTTTAGATAAGTAGAAGGTGGTGACAATACGTGTTATCACATAGTCTTTAATTTGTACATAAGTTGGTGTTTAGATAAGTAGAAGGTGGTGACAATACGTGTTATCACATAGTCTTTAATTTGTACATAAGTTGGTGTTTAGATAAGTAGAAGGTGGTGACAATACGTGTTATCACATAGTCTTTAATTTGTACATAAGTTGGTGTTTAGATAAGTAGAAGGTGGTGACAATACGTGTTATCACATAGTCTTTAATTTGTACATAAGTTGGTGTTTAGATAAGTAGAAGGTGGTGACAATACGTGTTATCACATAGTCTTTAATTTGTACATAAGTTGGTGTTTAGATAAGTAGAAGGTGGTGACAATACGTGTTATCACATAGTCTTTAATTTGTACATAAGTTGGTGTTTAGATAAGTAGAAGGTGGTGACAATACGTGTTATCACATAGTCTTTAATTTGTACATAAGTTGGTGTTTAGATAAGTAGAAGGTGGTGACAATACGTGTTATCACATAGTCTTTAATTTGTACATAAGTTGGTGTTTAGATAAGTAGAAGGTGGTGACAATACGTGTTATCACATAGTCTTTAATTTGTACATAAGTTGGTGTTTAGATAAGTAGAAGGTGGTGACAATACGTGTTATCACATAGTCTTTAATTTGTACATAAGTTGGTGTTTAGATAAGTAGAAGGTGGTGACAATACGTGTTATCACATAGTCTTTAATTTGTACATAAGTTGGTGTTTAGATAAGTAGAAGGTGGTGACAATACGTGTTATCACATAGTCTTTAATTTGTACATAAGTTGGTGTTTAGATAAGTAGAAGGTGGTGACAATACGTGTTATCACATAGTCTTTAATTTGTACATAAGTTGGTGTTTAGATAAGTAGAAGGTGGTGACAATACGTGTTATCACATAGTCTTTAATTTGTACATAAGTTGGTGTTTAGATAAGTAGAAGGTGGTGACAATACGTGTTATCACATAGTCTTTAATTTGTACATAAGTTGGTGTTTAGATAAGTAGAAGGTGGTGACAATACGTGTTATCACATAGTCTTTAATTTGTACATAAGTTGGTGTTTAGATAGTAGAAGGTGGTGACAATACGTGTTATCACATAGTCTTTAATTTGTACATAAGTTGGTGTTTAGATAAGTAGAAGGTGGTGACAATACGTGTTATCACATAGTCTTTAATTTGTACATAAGTTGGTGTTTAGATAAGTAGAAGGTGGTGACAATACGTGTTATCACATAGTCTTTAATTTGTACATAAGTTGGTGTTTAGATAAGTAGAAGGTGGTGACAATACGTGTTATCACATAGTCTTTAATTTGTACATAAGTTGGTGTTTAGATAAGTAGAAGGTGGTGACAATACGTGTTATCACATAGTCTTTAATTTGTACATAAGTTGGTGTTTAGATAAGTAGAAGGTGGTGACAATACGTGTTATCACATAGTCTTTAATTTGTACATAAGTTGGTGTTTAGATAAGTAGAAGGTGGTGACAATACGTGTTATCACATAGTCTTTAATTTGTACATAAGTTGGTGTTTAGATAAGTAGAAGGTGGTGACAATACGTGTTATCACATAGTCTTTAATTTGTACATAAGTTGGTGTTTAGATAAGTAGAAGGTGGTGACAATACGTGTTATCACATAGTCTTTAATTTGTACATAAGTTGGTGTTTAGATAAGTAGAAGGTGGTGACAATACGTGTTATCACATAGTCTTTAATTTGTACATAAGTTGGTGTTTAGATAAGTAGAAGGTGGTGACAATACGTGTTATCACATAGTCTTTAATTTGTACATAAGTTGGTGTTTAGATAAGTAGAAGGTGGGACAATACGTGTTATCACATAGTCTTTAATTTGTACATAAGTTGGTGTTTAGATAAGTAGAAGGTGGTGACAATACGTGTTATCACATAGTCTTTAATTTGTACATAAGTTGGTGTTTAGATAAGTAGAAGGTGGTGACAATACGTGTTATCACATAGTCTTTAATTTGTACATAAGTTGGTGTTTAGATAAGTAGAAGGTGGTGACAATACGTGTTATCACATAGTCTTTAATTTGTACATAAGTTGGTGTTTAGATAAGTAGAAGGTGGTGACAATACGTGTTATCACATAGTCTTTAATTTGTACATAAGTTGGTGTTTAGATAAGTAGAAGGTGGTGACAATACGTGTTATCACATAGTCTTTAATTTGTACATAAGTTGGTGTTTAGATAAGTAGAAGGTGGTGACAATACGTGTTATCACATAGTCTTTAATTTGTACATAAGTTGGTGTTTAGATAAGTAGAAGGTGGTGACAATACGTGTTATCACATAGTCTTTAATTTGTACATAAGTTGGTGTTTAGATAAGTAGAAGGTGGTGACAATACGTGTTATCACATAGTCTTTAATTTGTACATAAGTTGGTGTTTAGATAAGTAGAAGGTGGTGACAATACGTGTTATCACATAGTCTTTAATTTGTACATAAGTTGGTGTTTAGATAAGTAGAAGGTGGTGACAATACGTGTTATCACATAGTCTTTAATTTGTACATAAGTTGGTGTTTAGATAAGTAGAAGGTGGTGACAATACGTGTTATCACATAGTCTTTAATTTGTACATAAGTTGGTGTTTAGATAAGTAGATAAGTCAGAAGGTGGCAACAATACGTGTTATCACATAGTCTTTAATTTGTACATAAGTTGGTGTTTAGATAAGTAGAAGGTGGTGACAATACGTGTTATCACATAGTCTTTAATTTGTACATAAGTTGGTGTTTAGATAAGTAGAAGGTGGTGACAATACGTGTTATCACATAGTCTTTAATTTGTACATAAGTTGGTGTTTAGATAAGTAGAAGGTGGTGACAATACGTGTTATCACATAGTCTTTAATTTGTACATAAGTTGGTGTTTAGATAAGTAGAAGGTGGTGACAATACGTGTTATCACATAGTCTTTAATTTGTACATAAGTTGGTGTTTAGATAAGTAGAAGGTGGTGACAATACGTGTTATCACATAGTCTTTAATTTGTACATAAGTTGGTGTTTAGATAAGTAGAAGGTGGTGACAATACGTGTTATCACATAGTCTTTAATTTGTACATAAGTTGGTGTTTAGATAAGTAGAAGGTGGTAGACAATACGTGTTATCACATAGTCTTTAATTTGTACATAAGTTGGTGTTTAGATAAGTAGAAGGTGGTGACAATACGTGTTATCACATAGTCTTTAATTTGTACATAAGTTGGTGTTTAGATAAGTAGAAGGTGGTTTAGATAACAATACGTGTTATCACATAGTCTTTAATTTGTACATAAGTTGGTGTTTAGATAAGTAGAAGGTGGTGACAATACGTGTTATCACATAGTCTTTAATTTGTACATAAGTTGGTGTTTAGATAAGTAGAAGGTGGTGACAATACGTGTTATCACATAGTCTTTAATTTGTACATAAGTTGGTGTTTAGATAAGTAGAAGGTGGTGACAATACGTGTTATCACATAGTCTTTAATTTGTACATAAGTTGGTGTTTAGATAAGTAGAAGGTGGTGACAATACGTGTTATCACATAGTCTTTAATTTGTACATAAGTTGGTGTTTAGATAAGTAGAAGGTGGTGACAATACGTGTTATCACATAGTCTTTAATTTGTACATAAGTTGGTGTTTAGATAAGTAGAAGGTGGTGACAATACGTGTTATCACATAGTCTTTAATTTGTACATAAGTTGGTGTTTAGATAAGTAGAAAGGTGTGTTATCACAAAGTTATCACATAGTCTTTAATTTGTACATAAGTAGGTGTTTAGATAAGTAGAAGGTGACAACAATACGTGTTATCACATAGTCTTTAATTTGTACATAAGTTGGTGTTTAGATAAGTAGAAGGTGGTGACAATACGTGTTATCACATAGTCTTTAATTTGTACATAAGTTGGTGTTTAGATAAGTAGAAGGTGGTGACAATACGTGTTATCACATAGTCTTTAATTTGTACATAAGTTGGTGTTTAGATAAGTAGAAGGTGGTGACAATACGTGTTATCACATAGTCTTTAATTTGTACATAAGTTGGTGTTTAGATAAGTAGAAGGTGGTGACAATACGTGTTATCACATAGTCTTTAATTTGTACATAAGTTGGTGTTTAGATAAGTAGAAGGTGGTGACAATACGTGTTATCACATAGTCTTTAATTTGTACATAAGTTGGTGTTTAGATAAGTAGAAGGTGGTGACAATACGTGTTATCACATAGTCTTTAATTTGTACATAAGTTGGTGTTTAGATAAGTAGAAGGTGGGCAACAATACGTGTTATCACATAGTCTTTAATTTGTACATAAGTTGGTGTTTAGATAAGTAGAAGGTGGTGACAATACGTGTTATCACATAGTCTTTAATTTGTACATAAGTTGGTGTTTAGATAAGTAGAAGGTGGTGACAATACGTGTTATCACATAGTCTTTAATTTGTACATAAGTTGGTGTTTAGATAAGTAGAAAGTGGTGACAATACGTGTTATCACATAGTCTTTAATTTGTACATAAGTTGGTGTTTAGATAAGTAGAAGGTGGTGACAATACGTGTTATCACATAGTCTTTAATTTGTACATAAGTTGGTGTTTAGATAAGTAGAAGGTGGTGACAATACGTGTTATCACATAGTCTTTAATTTGTACATAAGTTGGTGTTTAGATAAGTAGAAGGTGGTGACAATACGTGTTATCACATAGTCTTTAATTTGTACATAAGTTGGTGTTTAGATAAGTAGAAGGTGGTGACAATACGTGTTATCACATAGTCTTTAATTTGTACATAAGTTGGTGTTTAGATAAGTAGAAGGTGGTGACAATACGTGTTATCACATAGTCTTTAATTTGTACATAAGTTGGTGTTTAGATAAGTAGAAGGTGGTGACAATACGTGTTATCACATAGTCTTTAATTTGTACATAAGTTGGTGTTTAGATAAGTAGAAGGTGGTGACAATACGTGTTATCACATAGTCTTTAATTTGTACATAAGTTGGTGTTTAGATAAGTAGAAGGTGGTGACAATACGTGTTATCACATAGTCTTTAATTTGTACATAAGTTGGTGTTTAGATAAGTAGAAGGTGGTGACAATACGTGTTATCACATACAATACGTGTTATCACATAGTCTTTAATTTGTACATAAGTTGGTGTTTAGATAAGTAGAAGGTGGTGACAATACGTGTTATCACATAGTCTTTAATTTGTACATAAGTTGGTGTTTAGATAAGTAGAAGGTGGTGACAATACGTGTTATCACATAGTCTTTAATTTGTACATAAGTTGGTGTTTAGATAAGTAGAAGGTGGTGACAATACGTGTTATCACATAGTCTTTAATTTGTACATAAGTTGGTGTTTAGATAAGTAGAAGGTGGTGACAATACGTGTTATCACATAGTCTTTAATTTGTACATAAGTTGGTGTTTAGATAAGTAGAAGGTGGTGACAATACGTGTTATCACATAGTCTTTAATTTGTACATAAGTTGGTGTTTAGATAAGTAGAAGGTGGTGACAATACGTGTTATCACATAGTCTTTAATTTGTACATAAGTTGGTGTTTAGATAAGTAGAAGGTGGTGACAATACGTGTTATCACATAGTCTTTAATTTGTACATAAGTTGGTGTTTAGATAAGTAGAAGGTGGTGACAATACGTGTTATCACATAGTCTTTAATTTGTACATAAGTTGGTGTTTAGATAAGTAGAAGGTGGTGCAACAATACGTGTTATCACATAGTCTTTAATTTGTACATAAGTTGGTGTTTAGATAAGTAGAAGGTGGTGACAATACGTGTTATCACATAGTCTTTAATTTGTACATAAGTTGGTGTTTAGATAAGTAGAAGGTGGTGACAATACGTGTTATCACATAGTCTTTAATTTGTACATAAGTTGGTGTTTAGATAAGTAGAAGGTGGTGACAATACGTGTTATCACATAGTCTTTAATTTGTACATAAGTTGGTGTTTAGATAAGTAGAAGGTGGTGACAATACGTGTTATCACATAGTCTTTAATTTGTACATAAGTTGGTGTTTAGATAAGTAGAAGGTGGTGACAATACGTGTTATCACATAGTCTTTAATTTGTACATAAGTTGGTGTTTAGATAAGTAGAAGGTGGTGACAATACGTGTTATCACATAGTCTTTAATTTGTACATAAGTTGGTGTTTAGATAAGTAGAAGGTGGTGACAATACGTGTTATCACATAGTCTTTAATTTGTACATAAGTTGGTGTTTAGATAAGTAGAAGGTGGTGACAATACGTGTTATCACATAGTCTTTAATTTGTACATAAGTTGGTGTTTAGATAAGTAGAAGGTGGTGACAATACGTGTTATCACATAGTCTTTAATTTGTACATAAGTTGGTGTTTAGATAAGTAGAAGGTGGTGACAATACGTGTTATCACATAGTCTTTAATTTGTACATAAGTTGGTGTTTAGATAAGTAGAAGGTGGATAAGTAGAACAATACGTGTTATCACATAGTCTTTAATTTGTACATAAGTTGGTGTTTAGATAAGTAGAAGGTGGTGACAATACGTGTTATCACATAGTCTTTAATTTGTACATAAGTTGGTGTTTAGATAAGTAGAAGGTGGTGACAATACGTGTTATCACATAGTCTTTAATTTGTACATAAGTTGGTGTTTAGATAAGTAGAAGGTGGTGACAATACGTGTTATCACATAGTCTTTAATTTGTACATAAGTAGAAGGTGGTGACAATACGTGTTAGGTGTAGATAAGTAGAAGGTGGTGACAATACGTGTTATCACATAGTCTTTAATTTGTACATAAGTTGGTGTTTAGATAAGTAGAAGGTGGCAACAATACGTGTTATCACATAGTCTTTAATTTGTACATAAGTTGGTGTTTAGATAAGTAGAAGGTGGTGACAATACGTGTTATCACATAGTCTTTAATTTGTACATAAGTTGGTGTTTAGATAAGTAGAAGGTGGTGACAATACGTGTTATCACATAGTCTTTAATTTGTACATAAGTTGGTGTTTAGATAAGTAGAAGGTGGTGACAATACGTGTTATCACATAGTCTTTAATTTGTACATAAGTTGGTGTTTAGATAAGTAGAAGGTGGTGACAATACGTGTTATCACATAGTCTTTAATTTGTACATAAGTTGGTGTTTAGATAAGTAGAAGGTGGTGACAATACGTGTTATCACATAGTCTTTAATTTGTACATAAGTTGGTGTTTAGATAAGTAGAAGGTGGTGACAATACGTGTTATCACATAGTCTTTAATTTGTACATAAGTTGGTGTTTAGATAAGTAGAAGGTGGTGACAATACGTGTTATCACATAGTCTTTAATTTGTACATAAGTTGGTGTTTAGATAAGTAGAAGGTGGTGACAATACGTGTTATCACATAGTCTTTAATTTGTACATAAGTTGGTGTTTAGATAGTCTTTAAGTACAGTTGGTGTTTAGATAAGTAGAAGGTGGTGACAATACGTGTTATCACATAGTCTTTAATTTGTACATAAGTTGGTGTTTAGATAAGTAGAAGGTGACAATACGTGTTACAATACGTGTTATCACATAGTCTTTAATTTGTACATAAGTTGGTGTTTAGATAAGTAGAAGGTGGTGACAATACGTGTTATCACATAGTCTTTAATTTGTACATAAGTTGGTGTTTAGATAAGTAGAAGGTGGTGACAATACGTGTTATCACATAGTCTTTAATTTGTACATAAGTTGGTGTTTAGATAAGTAGAAGGTGGTGACAATACGTGTTATCACATAGTCTTTAATTTGTACATAAGTTGGTGTTTAGATAAGTAGAAGGTGGTGACAATACGTGTTATCACATAGTCTTTAATTTGTACATAAGTTGGTGTTTAGATAAGTAGAAGGTGGTGACAATACGTGTTATCACATAGTCTTTAATTTGTACATAAGTTGGTGTTTAGATAAGTAGAAGGTGGTGACAATACGTGTTATCACATAGTCTTTAATTTGTACATAAGTTGGTGTTTAGATAAGTAGAAGGTGGTGACAATACGTGTTATCACATAGTCTTTAATTTGTACATAAGTTGGTGTTTAGATAAGTAGAAGGTGGTGACAATACGTGTTATCACATAGTCTTTAATTTGTACATAAGTTGGTGTTTAGATAAGTAGAAGGTGGTGACAATACGTGTTATCACATAGTCTTTAATTTGTACATAAGTTGGTGTTTAGATAAGTAGAAGGTGGTGACAATACGTGTTATCACATAGTCTTTAATTTGTACATAAGTTGGTGTTTAGATAAGTAGAAGGTGGTGACAATACGTGTTATCACATAGTCTTTAATTTGTACATAAGTTGGTGTTTAGATAAGTAGAAGGTGGTGACAATACGTGTTATCACATAGTCTTTAATTTGTACATAAGTTGGTGTTTAGATAAGTAGAAGGTGGTGACAATACGTGTTATCACATAGTCTTTAATTTGTACATAAGTTGGTGTTTAGATAAGTAGAAGGTGGTGACAATACGTGTTATCACATAGTCTTTAATTTGTACATAAGTTGGTGTTTAGATAAGTAGAAGGTGGTGACAATACGTGTTATCACATAGTCTTTAATTTGTACATAAGTTGGTGTTTAGATAAGTAGAAGGTGGTGACAATACGTGTTATCACATAGTCTTTAATTTGTACATAAGTTGGTGTTTAGATAAGTAGAAGGTGGTGACAATACGTGTTATCACATAGTCTTTAATTTGTACATAAGTTGGTGTTTAGATAAGTAGAAGGTGGTGACAATACGTGTTATCACATAGTCTTTAATTTGTACATAAGTTGGTGTTTAGATAAGTAGAAGGTGGTGACAATACGTGTTATCACATAGTCTTTAATTTGTACATAAGTTGGTGTTTAGATAAGTAGAAGGTGGTGACAATACGTGTTATCACATAGTCTTTAATTTGTACATAAGTTGGTGTTTAGATAAGTAGAAGGTGGTGACAATACGTGTTATCACATAGTCTTTAATTTGTACATAAGTTGGTGTTTAGATAAGTAGAAGGTGGTGACAATACGTGTTATCACATAGTCTTTAATTTGTACATAAGTTGGTGTTTAGATAAGTCTTTAAGAAGTTGGTGTTTAGATAAGTAGGTGACAATACGTGTTATCACATAGTCTTTAATTTGTACATAAGTTGGTGTTTAGATAAGTAGAAGGTGGTGACAATACGTGTTATCACATAGTCTTTAATTTGTACATAAGTTGGTGTTTAGATAAGTAGAAGGTGGTGACAATACGTGTTATCACATAGTCTTTAATTTGTACATAAGTTGGTGTTTAGATAAGTAGAAGGTGGTGACAATACGTGTTATCACATAGTCTTTAATTTGTACATAAGTTGGTGTTTAGATAAGTAGAAGGTGGTGACAATACGTGTTATCACATAGTCTTTAATTTGTACATAAGTTGGTGTTTAGATAAGTAGAAGGTGGTGACAATACGTGTTATCACATAGTCTTTAATTTGTACATAAGTTGGTGTTTAGATAAGTAGAAGGTGGTGACAATACGTGTTATCACATAGTCTTTAATTTGTACATAAGTTGGTGTTTAGATAAGTAGAAGGTGGTGACAATACGTGTTATCACATAGTCTTTAATTTGTACATAAGTTGGTGTTTAGATAAGTAGAAGGTGGTGACAATACGTGTTATCACATAGTCTTTAATTTGTACATAAGTTGGTGTTTAGATAAGTAGAAGGTGGTGACAATACGTGTTATCACATAGTCTTTAATTTGTACATAAGTTGGTGTTTAGATAAGTAGAAGGTGGTGACAATACGTGTTATCACATAGTCTTTAATTTGTACATAAGTTGGTGTTTAGATAAGTAGAAGGTGGTGACAATACGTGTTATCACATAGTCTTTAATTTGTACATAAGTTGGTGTTTAGATAAGTAGAAGGTGGTGACAATACGTGTTATCACATAGTCTTTAATTTGTACATAAGTTGGTGTTTAGATAAGTAGAAGGTGGTGGCAATACGTGTTATCACATAGTCTTTAATTTGTACATAAGTTGGTGTTTAGATAAGTAGAAGGTGGTGACAATACGTGTTATCACATAGTCTTTAATTTGTACATAAGTTGGTGTTTAGATAAGTAGAAGGTGGTGACAATACGTGTTATCACATAGTCTTTAATTTGTACATAAGTTGGTGTTTAGATAAGTAGAAGGTGGTGACAATACGTGTTATCACATAGTCTTTAATTTGTACATAAGTTGGTGTTTAGATAAGTAGAAGGTGGTGACAATACGTGTTATCACATAGTCTTTAATTTGTACATAAGTTGGTGTTTAGATAAGTAGAAGGTGGTGACAATACGTGTTATCACATAGTCTTTAATTTGTACATAAGTTGGTGTTTAGATAAGTAGAAGGTGGTGACAATACGTGTTATCACATAGTCTTTAATTTGTACATAAGTTGGTGTTTAGATAAGTAGAAGGTGGTGACAATACGTGTTATCACATAGTCTTTAATTTGTACATAAGTTGGTGTTTAGATAAGTAGAAGGACAACAATACGTGTTATCACATAGTCTTTAATTTGTACATAAGTTGGTGTTTAGATAAGTAGAAGGTGGTGACAATACGTGTTATCACATAGTCTTTAATTTGTACATAAGTTGGTGTTTAGATAAGTAGAAGGTGGTGACAATACGTGTTATCACATAGTCTTTAATTTGTACATAAGTTGGTGTTTAGATAAGTAGAAGGTGGTGACAATACGTGTTATCACATAGTCTTTAATTTGTACATAAGTTGGTGTTTAGATAAGTAGAAGGTGGTGACAATACGTGTTATCACATAGTCTTTAATTTGTACATAAGTTGGTGTTTAGATAAGTAGAAGGTGGTGACAATACGTGTTATCACATAGTCTTTAATTTGTACATAAGTTGGTGTTTAGATAAGTAGAAGGTGGTGACAATACGTGTTATCACATAGTCTTTAATTTGTACATAAGTTGGTGTTTAGATAAGTAGAAGGACAATACGTGTTATCACATAGTCTTTAATTTGTACATAAGTCAGTGTTTAGATAAGTAGAAGGTGACAACAATACGAGTTATCACATAGTCTTTAATTTGTACATAAGTTGGTGTTTAGATAAGTAGAAGGTGGTGACAATACGTGTTATCACATAGTCTTTAATTTGTACATAAGTTGGTGTTTAGATAAGTAGAAGGTGGTGACAATACGTGTTATCACATAGTCTTTAATTTGTACATAAGTTGGTGTTTAGATAAGTAGAAGGTGGTAACAATACGTGTTATCACATAGTCTTTAATTTGTACATAAGTTGGTGTTTAGATAAGTAGAAGGTGGTGACAATACGTGTTATCACATAGTCTTTAATTTGTACATAAGTTGGTGTTTAGATAAGTAGAAGGTGGTGACAATACGTGTTATCACATAGTCTTTAATTTGTACATAAGTTGGTGTTTAGATAAGTAGAAGGTGGTGACAATACGTGTTATCACATAGTCTTTAATTTGTACATAAGTTGGTGTTTAGATAAGTAGAAGGTGGTGACAATACGTGTTATCACATAGTCTTTAATTTGTACATAAGTTGGTGTTTAGATAAGTAGAAGGTGGTGACAATACGTGTTATCACATAGTCTTTAATTTGTACATAAGTTGGTGTTTAGATAAGTAGAAGGTGGTGACAATACGTGTTATCACATAGTCTTTAATTTGTACATAAGTTGGTGTTTAGATAAGTAGAAGGTGGTGACAATACGTGTTATCACATAGTCTTTAATTTGTACATAAGTTGGTGTTTAGATAAGTAGAAGGTGGCAACAATACGTGTTATCACATAGTCTTTAATTTGTACATAAGTTGGTGTTTAGATAAGTAGAAGGTGGTGACAATACGTGTTATCACATAGTCTTTAATTTGTACATAAGTTGGTGTTTAGATAAGTAGAAGGTGGTGACAATACGTGTTATCACATAGTCTTTAATTTGTACATAAGTTGGTGTTTAGATAAGTAGAAGGTGGTGACAATACGTGTTATCACATAGTCTTTAATTTGTACATAAGTTGGTGTTTAGATAAGTAGAAGGTGGTGACAATACGTGTTATCACATAGTCTTTAATTTGTACATAAGTTGGTGTTTAGATAAGTAGAAGGTGGTGACAATACGTGTTATCACATAGTCTTTAATTTGTACATAAGTTGGTGTTTAGATAAGTAGAAGGTGGTGACAATACGTGTTATCACATAGTCTTTAATTTGTACATAAGTTGGTGTTTAGATAAGTAGAAGGTGGTGACAATACGTGTTATCACATAGTCTTTAATTTGTACATAAGTTGGTGTTTAGATAAGTAGAAGGTGGTAGAAGGTGGCAACAATACGTGTTATCACATAGTCTTTAATTTGTACATAAGTTGGTGTTTAGATAAGTAGAAGGTGGTGACAATACGTGTTATCACATAGTCTTTAATTTGTACATAAGTTGGTGTTTAGATAAGTAGAAGGTGGTGACAATACGTGTTATCACATAGTCTTTAATTTGTACATAAGTTGGTGTTTAGATAAGTAGAAGGTGGTGACAATACGTGTTATCACATAGTCTTTAATTTGTACATAAGTTGGTGTTTAGATAAGTAGAAGGTGGCAACAATACGTGTTATCACATAGTCTTTAATTTGTACATAAGTTGGTGTTTAGATAAGTAGAAGGTGGTGACAATACGTGTTATCACATAGTCTTTAATTTGTACATAAGTTGGTGTTTAGATAAGTAGAAGGTGGTAAGACAATACGTGTTATCACATAGTCTTTAATTTGTACATAAGTTGGTGTTTAGATAAGTAGAAGGTGGTGACAATACGTGTTATCACATAGTCTTTAATTTGTACATAAGTTGGTGTTTAGATAAGTAGAAGGTGGTGACAATACGTGTTATCACATAGTCTTTAATTTGTACATAAGTTGGTGTTTAGATAAGTAGAAGGTGGTGACAATACGTGTTATCACATAGTCTTTAATTTGTACATAAGTTGGTGTTTAGATAAGTAGAAGGTGGTGACAATACGTGTTATCACATAGTCTTTAATTTGTACATAAGTTGGTGTTTAGATAAGTAGAAGGTGGTGACAATACGTGTTATCACATAGTCTTTAATTTGTACATAAGTTGGTGTTTAGATAAGTAGAAGGTGGTGAAAATCGTGTTATCACATAGTCTTTAATTTGTACATAAGTTGGTGTTTAGATAAGTAGAAGGTGGTGACAATACGTGTTATCACATAGTCTTTAATTTGTACATAAGTTGGTGTTTAGATAAGTAGAAGGTGGTGACAATACGTGTTATCACATAGTCTTTAATTTGTACATAAGTTGGTGTTTAGATAAGTAGAAGGTGGTGACAATACGTGTTATCACATAGTCTTTAATTTGTACATAAGTTGGTGTTTAGATAAGTAGAAGGTGGTGACAATACGTGTTATCACATAGTCTTTAATTTGTACATAAGTTGGTGTTTAGATAAGTAGAAGGTGGTGACAATACGTGTTATCACATAGTCTTTAATTTGTACATAAGTTGGTGTTTAGATAAGTAGAAGGTGGTGACAATACGTGTTATCACATAGTCTTTAATTTGTACATAAGTTGGTGTTTAGATAAGTAGAAGGTGGTGACAATACGTGTTATCACATAGTCTTTAATTTGTACATAAGTTGGTGTTTAGATAAGTAGAAGGTGGTGACAATACGTGTTATCACATAGTCTTTAATTTGTACATAAGTTGGTGTTTAGATAAGTAGAAGGTGGTGACAATACGTGTTATCACATAGTCTTTAATTTGTACATAAGTTGGTGTTTAGATAAGTAGAAGGTGGTGACAATACGTGTTATCACATAGTCTTTAATTTGTACATAAGTTGGTGTTTAGATAAGTAGAAGGTGGTGACAATACGTGTTATCACATAGTCTTTAATTTGTACATAAGTTGGTGTTTAGATAAGTAGAAGGTGGTGACAATACGTGTTATCACATAGTCTTTAATTTGTACATAAGTTGGTGTTTAGATAAGTAGAAGGTGGTGACAATACGTGTTATCACATAGTCTTTAATTTGTACATAAGTTGGTGTTTAGATAAGTAGAAGGTGGTGACAATACGTGTTATCACATAGTCTTTAATTTGTACATAAGTTGGTGTTTAGATAAGTAGAAGGTGGTGACAATACGTGTTATCACATAGTCTTTAATTTGTACATAAGTTGGTGTTTAGATAAGTAGAAGGTGGTGACAATACGTGTTATCACATAGTCTTTAATTTGTACATAAGTTGGTGTTTAGATAAGTAGAAGGTGGTGACAATACGTGTTATCACATAGTCTTTAATTTGTACATAAGTTGGTGTTTAGATAAGTAGAAGGTGGTGACAATACGTGTTATCACATAGTCTTTAATTTGTACATAAGTTGGTGTTTAGATAAGTAGAAGGTGGTGACAATACGTGTTATCACATAGTCTTTAATTTGTACATAAGTTGGTGTTTAGATAAGTAGAAGGTGGTGACAATACGTGTTATCACATAGTCTTTAATTTGTACATAAGTTGGTGTTTAGATAAGTAGAAGGTGGTGACAATACGTGTTATCACATAGTCTTTAATTTGTACATAAGTTGGTGTTTAGATAAGTAGAAGGTGGTGACAATACGTGTTATCACATAGTCTTTAATTTGTACATAAGTTGGTGTTTAGATAAGTAGAAGGTGGTGACAATACGTGTTATCACATAGTCTTTAATTTGTACATAAGTTGGTGTTTAGATAAGTAGAAGGTGGTGACAATACGTGTTATCACATAGTCTTTAATTTGTACATAAGTTGGTGTTTAGATAAGTAGAAGGTGGTGACAATACGTGTTATCACATAGTCTTTAATTTGTACATAAGTTGGTGTTTAGATAAGTAGAAGGTGGTGACAATACGTGTTATCACATAGTCTTTAATTTGTACATAAGTTGGTGTTTAGATAAGTAGAAGGTGGTGACAATACGTGTTATCACATAGTCTTTAATTTGTACATAAGTTGGTGTTTAGATAAGTAGAAGGTGGTCGCAATACGTGTTATCACATAGTCTTTACATAAGTTGGTGTTTAGATAAGTAGAAGGTGGTGACAATACGTGTTATCACATAGTCTTTAATTTGTACATAAGTTGGTGTTTAGATAAGTAGAAGGTGGTGACAATACGTGTTATCACATAGTCTTTAATTTGTACATAAGTTGGTGTTTAGATAAGTAGAAGGTGGTGACAATACGTGTTATCACATAGTCTTTAATTTGTACATAAGTTGGTGTTTAGATAAGTAGAAGGTGGTGACAATACGTGTTATCACATAGTCTTTAATTTGTACATAAGTTGGTGTTTAGATAAGTAGAAGGTGGTGACAATACGTGTTATCACATAGTCTTTAATTTGTACATAAGTTGGTGTTTAGATAAGTAGAAGGTGGTGACAATACGTGTTATCACATAGTCTTTAATTTGTACATAAGTTGGTGTTTAGATAAGTAGAAGGTGGTGACAATACGTGTTATCACATAGTCTTTAATTTGTACATAAGTTGGTGTTTAGATAAGTAGAAGGTGGTGACAATACGTGTTATCACATAGTCTTTAATTTGTACATAAGTTGGTGTTTAGATAAGTAGAAGGTGGTGACAATACGTGTTATCACATAGTCTTTAATTTGTACATAAGTTGGTGTTTAGATAAGTAGAAGGTGGTGACAATACGTGTTATCACATAGTCTTTAATTTGTACATAAGTTGGTGTTTAGATAAGTAGAAGGTGGTGACAATACGTGTTATCACATAGTCTTTAATTTGTACATAAGTTGGTGTTTAGATAAGTAAGAAGGTGTTTAGACACAATACGTGTTATCACATAGTCTTTAATTTGTACATAAGTTGGTGTTTAGATAAGTAGAAGGTGGTGACAATACGTGTTATCACATAGTCTTTAATTTGTACATAAGTTGGTGTTTAGATAAGTAGAAGGTGGTGACAATACGTGTTATCACATAGTCTTTAATTTGTACATAAGTTGGTGTTTAGATAAGTAGAAGGTGGTGACAATACGTGTTATCACATAGTCTTTAATTTGTACATAAGTTGGTGTTTAGATAAGTAGAAGGTGGTGACAATACGTGTTATCACATAGTCTTTAATTTGTACATAAGTTGGTGTTTAGATAAGTAGAAGGTGGTGACAATACGTGTTATCACATAGTCTTTAATTTGTACATAAGTTGGTGTTTAGATAAGTAGAAGGTGGTGACAATACGTGTTATCACATAGTCTTTAATTTGTACATAAGTTGGTGTTTAGATAAGTAGAAGGTGGTGACAATACGTGTTATCACATAGTCTTTAATTTGTACATAAGTTGGTGTTTAGATAAGTAGAAGGTGGTGACAATACGTGTTATCACATAGTCTTTAATTTGTACATAAGTTGGTGTTTAGATAAGTAGAAGGTGGTGACAATACGTGTTATCACATAGTCTTTAATTTGTACATAAGTTGGTGTTTAGATAAGTAGAAAGGTGGTGACAATACGTGTTATCACATAGTCTTTAATTTGTACATAAGTTGGTGTTTAGATAAGTAGAAGGTGGTGACAATACGTGTTATCACATAGTCTTTAATTTGTACATAAGTTGGTGTTTAGATAAGTAGAAGGTGGTGACAATACGTGTTATCACATAGTCTTTAATTTGTACATAAGTTGGTGTTTAGATAAGTAGAAGGTGGTGACAATACGTGTTATCACATAGTCTTTAATTTGTACATAAGTTGGTGTTTAGATAAGTAGAAGGTGGTGACAATACGTGTTATCACATAGTCTTTAATTTGTACATAAGTTGGTGTTTAGATAAGTAGAAGGTGGTGACAATACGTGTTATCACATAGTCTTTAATTTGTACATAAGTTGGTGTTTAGATAAGTAGAAGGTGGTGACAATACGTGTTATCACATAGTCTTTAATTTGTACATAAGTTGGTGTTTAGATAAGTAGAAGGTGGTGACAATACGTGTTATCACATAGTCTTTAATTTGTACATAAGTTGGTGTTTAGATAAGTAGAAGGTGGTGACAATACGTGTTATCACATAGTCTTTAATTTGTACATAAGTTGGTGTTTAGATAAGTAGAAGGTGGTGACAATACGTGTTATCACATAGTCTTTAATTTGTACATAAGTTGGTGTTTAGATAAGTAGAAGGTGGTGACAATACGTGTTATCACATAGTCTTTAATTTGTACATAAGTTGGTGTTTAGATAAGTAGAAGGTGGTGACAATACGTGTTATCACATAGTCTTTAATTTGTACATAAGTTGGTGTTTAGATAAGTAGAAGGTGGTGACAATACGTGTTATCACATAGTCTTTAATTTGTACATAAGTTGGTGTTTAGATAAGTAGAAGGTGGTGACAATACGTGTTATCACATAGTCTTTAATTTGTACATAAGTTGGTGTTTAGATAAGTTTAAGGTGGTGACAATACGTGTTATCACATAGTCTTTAATTTGTACATAAGTTGGTGTTTAGATAAGTAGAAGGTGGTGACAATACGTGTTATCACATAGTCTTTAATTTGTACATAAGTTGGTGTTTAGATAAGTAGAAGGTGGTGACAATACGTGTTATCACATAGTCTTTAATTTGTACATAAGTTGGTGTTTAGATAAGTAGAAGGTGGTGACAATACGTGTTATCACATAGTCTTTAATTTGTACATAAGTTGGTGTTTAGATAAGTAGAAGGTGGTGACAATACGTGTTATCACATAGTCTTTAATTTGTACATAAGTGGTGGTGTTTAGATAAGTCTTTAAGAAGTTGGTGGATAAGAGAAGGTACGTGTTATCACATAGTCTTTAATTTGTACATAAGTTGGTGTTTAGATAAGTAGAAGGTGGTGACAATACGTGTTATCACATAGTCTTTAATTTGTACATAAGTTGGTGTTTAGATAAGTAGAAGGTGGTGACAATACGTGTTATCACATAGTCTTTAATTTGTACATAAGTTGGTGTTTAGATAAGTAGAAGGTGGTGACAATACGTGTTATCACATAGTCTTTAATTTGTACATAAGTTGGTGTTTAGATAAGTAGAAGGTGGTGACAATACGTGTTATCACATAGTCTTTAATTTGTAGACAATACGTGTTATCACATAGTCTTTAATTTGTACATAAGTTGGTGTTTAGATAAGTAGAAGGTGGTGACAATACGTGTTATCACATAGTCTTTAATTTGTACATAAGTTGGTGTTTAGATAAGTAGAAGGTGGTGACAATACGTGTTATCACATAGTCTTTAATTTGTACATAAGTTGGTGTTTAGATAAGTAGAAGGTGGTGACAATACGTGTTATCACATAGTCTTTAATTTGTACATAAGTTGGTGTTTAGATAAGTAGAAGGTGGTGACAATACGTGTTATCACATAGTCTTTAATTTGTACATAAGTTGGTGTTTAGATAAGTAGAAGGTGGTGACAATACGTGTTATCACATAGTCTTTAATTTGTACATAAGTTGGTGTTTAGATAAGTAGAAGGTGGTGACAATACGTGTTATCACATAGTCTTTAATTTGTACATAAGTTGGTGTTTAGATAAGTAGAAGGTGGTGACAATACGTGTTATCACATAGTCTTTAATTTGTACATAAGTTGGTGTTTAGATAAGTAGAAGGTGGTGACAATACGTGTTATCACATAGTCTTTAATTTGTACATAAGTTGGTGTTTAGATAAGTAGAAGGTGGTGACAATACGTGTTATCACATAGTCTTTAATTTGTACATAAGTTGGTGTTTAGATAAGTAGAAGGTGGTGACAATACGTGTTATCACATAGTCTTTAATTTGTACATAAGTTGGTGTTTAGATAAGTAGAAGGTGGTGACAATACGTGTTATCACATAGTCTTTAATTTGTACATAAGTTGGTGTTTAGATAAGTAGAAGGTGGTGACAATACGTGTTATCACATAGTCTTTAATTTGTACATAAGTTGGTGTTTAGATAAGTAGAAGGTGGTGACAATACGTGTTATCACATAGTCTTTAATTTGTACATAAGTTGGTGTTTAGATAAGTAGAAGGTGGTGACAATACGTGTTATCACATAGTCTTTAATTTGTACATAAGTTGGTGTTTAGATAAGTAGAAGGTGGTGACAATACGTGTTATCACATAGTCTTTAATTTGTACATAAGTTGGTGTTTAGATAAGTAGAAGGTGGTACAATACTTTAGTCTTTAATTTGTACGTGGTGACAATACGTGTTATCACATAGTCTTTAATTTGTACATAAGTTGGTGTTTAGATAAGTAGAAGGTGGTGACAATACGTGTTATCACATAGTCTTTAATTTGTACATAAGTTGGTGTTTAGATAAGTAGAAGGTGGTGACAATACGTGTTATCACATAGTCTTTAATTTGTACATAAGTTGGTGTTTAGATAAGTAGAAGGTGGTGACAATACGTGTTATCACATAGTCTTTAATTTGTACATAAGTTGGTGTTTAGATAAGTAGAAGGTGGTGACAATACGTGTTATCACATAGTCTTTAATTTGTACATAAGTTGGTGTTTAGATAAGTAGAAGGTGGTGACAATACGTGTTATCACATAGTCTTTAATTTGTACATAAGTTGGTGTTTAGATAAGTAGAAGGTGGTGACAATACGTGTTATCACATAGTCTTTAATTTGTACATAAGTTGGTGTTTAGATAAGTAGAAGGTGGTGACAATACGTGTTATCACATAGTCTTTAATTTGTACATAAGTTGGTGTTTAGATAAGTAGAAGGTGGTGACAATACGTGTTATCACATAGTCTTTAATTTGTACATAAGTTGGTGTTTAGATAAGTAGAAGGTGGTGGACAATACGTGTTATCACATAGTCTTTAATTTGTACATAAGTTGGTGTTTAGATAAGTAGAAGGTGGTGACAATACGTGTTATCACATAGTCTTTAATTTGTACATAAGTTGGTGTTTAGATAAGTAGAAGGTGGTGACAATACGTGTTATCACATAGTCTTTAATTTGTACATAAGTTGGTGTTTAGATAAGTAGAAGGTGGTGACAATACGTGTTATCACATAGTCTTTAATTTGTACATAAGTTGGTGTTTAGATAAGTAGAAGGTGGTGACAATACGTGTTATCACATAGTCTTTAATTTGTACATAAGTTGGTGTTTAGATAAGTAGAAGGTGGTGACAATACGTGTTATCACATAGTCTTTAATTTGTACATAAGTTGGTGTTTAGATAAGTAGAAGGTGGTGACAATACGTGTTATCACATAGTCTTTAATTTGTACATAAGTTGGTGTTTAGATAAGTAGAAGGTGGTGACAATACGTGTTATCACATAGTCTTTAATTTGTACATAAGTTGGTGTTTAGATAAGTAGAAGGTGGTGACAATACGTGTTATCACATAGTCTTTAATTTGTACATAAGTTGGTGTTTAGATAAGTAGAAGGTGGTGACAATACGTGTTATCACATAGTCTTTAATTTGTACATAAGTTGGTGTTTAGATAAGTAGAAGGTGGTGACAATACGTGTTATCACATAGTCTTTAATTTGTACATAAGTTGGTGTTTAGATAAGTAGAAGGTGGTGACAATACGTGTTATCACATAGTCTTTAATTTGTACATAAGTTGGTGTTTAGATAAGTAGAAGGTGGTGACAATACGTGTTATCACATAGTCTTTAATTTGTACATAAGTTGGTGTTTAGATAAGTAGAAGGTGGTGACAATACGTGTTATCACATAGTCTTTAATTTGTACATAAGTTGGTGTTTAGATAAGTAGAAGGTGGTGACAATACGTGTTATCACATAGTCTTTAATTTGTACATAAGTTGGTGTTTAGATAAGTAGAAGGTGGTGACAATACGTGTTATCACATAGTCTTTAATTTGTACATAAGTTGGTGTTTAGATAAGTAGAAGGTGGATAAGTAGAACAATACGTGTTATCACATAGTCTTTAATTTGTACATAAGTTGGTGTTTAGATAAGTAGAAGGTGGTGACAATACGTGTTATCACATAGTCTTTAATTTGTACATAAGTTGGTGTTTAGATAAGTAGAAGGTGGTGACAATACGTGTTATCACATAGTCTTTAATTTGTACATAAGTTGGTGTTTAGATAAGTAGAAGGTGGTGACAATACGTGTTATCACATAGTCTTTAATTTGTACATAAGTTGGTGTTTAGATAAGTAGAAGGTGGTGACAATACGTGTTATCACATAGTCTTTAATTTGTACATAAGTTGGTGTTTAGATAAGTAGAAGGTGGTGACAATACGTGTTATCACATAGTCTTTAATTTGTACATAAGTTGGTGTTTAGATAAGTAGAAGGTGGTGACAATACGTGTTATCACATAGTCTTTAATTTGTACATAAGTTGGTGTTTAGATAAGTAGAAGGTGGTGACAATACGTGTTATCACATAGTCTTTAATTTGTACATAAGTTGGTGTTTAGATAAGTAGAGAAGGTGGTAGACAATACGTGTTATCACATAGTCTTTAATTTGTACATAAGTTGGTGTTTAGATAAGTAGAAGGTGGTGACAATACGTGTTATCACATAGTCTTTAATTTGTACATAAGTTGGTGTTTAGATAAGTAGAAGGTGGTGACAATACGTGTTATCACATAGTCTTTAATTTGTACATAAGTTGGTGTTTAGATAAGTAGAAGGTGGTGACAATACGTGTTATCACATAGTCTTTAATTTGTACATAAGTTGGTGTTTAGATAAGTAGAAGGTGGTGACAATAGTTATCACATAGTCTTTAATTTGTACATAAGTTGGTGTTTAGATAAGTAGAAGGTGGTGACAATACGTGTTATCACATAGTCTTTAATTTGTACATAAGTTGGTGTTTAGATAAGTAGAAGGTGGTGACAATACGTGTTATCACATAGTCTTTAATTTGTACATAAGTTGGTGTTTAGATAAGTAGAAGGTGGTTATCACATACAATACGTGTTATCACATAGTCTTTAATTTGTACATAAGTTGGTGTTTAGATAAGTAGAAGGTGGTGACAATACGTGTTATCACATAGTCTTTAATTTGTACATAAGTTGGTGTTTAGATAAGTAGAAGGTGGTGACAATACGTGTTATCACATAGTCTTTAATTTGTACATAAGTTGGTGTTTAGATAAGTAGAAGGTGGTGACAATACGTGTTATCACATAGTCTTTAATTTGTACATAAGTTGGTGTTTAGATA